>NW_007727205.1:51312-66319 GCF_000696425.1 Galeopterus variegatus
TCCGGTACAGGCGCAACACTGAGGGTTGCGATCCGCTGCCGGTCACGAAAAAAGACAAAAAAAGGGAAAAAAAAAAAAAAAAGTGGCACTGTTGACATTTCCAGAGAGATAATTCTTTGCTGTGGGGTTGGTCTAATGTTCAGCAACATCCCTGGCTCCTACCCACTAGATAACAGTAGCACCCCCACTTCCCAGTTATGACAATCAAAAATGTCTGCAGACATTGCCAAATGTCCCCTGGGGGGCACAGTCACTCCCCCCTCCCACCTTGTTTGAGAATCACTGGCCTAAAGGGTCAGTGCTTGGGATTCCAACCAGTTTCTTAGGGTTTTGGTGTAGTGGCCCCTGTGGAAAGAGCTAGGATGCACCTCTCGGCATTCAGCCCCCTCAACATTGGTAGATTTGTATATACCCAGCTGTTCCGAATAGACCCTTGGCCTGATTGCTGCACCCCCCTTTCCCCCATTATTCAAGGCCCACCTCTACAAGGCATTCCTTGATTCCCCTCAGCGAATTGCTCTTCCTCTCTGGCACACACTAGACACTTGGTACACATTAACGTTTATTTTTTTCTGTCTTGTATTCATGGTGTGTGTTTCTGTATCCATTCATCACTGGTCTATGAGTGCCCTAAAGAAGATATTCCTTGAAACGTTTTACCAGTTTTATCAGTGTTCAGCTCATAATATATATCATAAAAATTTTTACAATATTGAATGGTTGTGAGTAGAGAGGCCTGTGGTTGAGATGTCCCTGTCATTTCTGGAGATCATGGGAGAAGCCCAAAGGTTGGAAATTGGTCCCTAAAAGGCTGACTTCTGGTCTGCATGGTGTACTAGTCCTGCTGTGATAAGGGAGACAGTGCTGAGAGTTCAAACTTCGGATAGGACTGTCATTTATTGAGCACCTACTGTATGTCGAGTGCTTTATTTATTGGAACATTTTACATTTAAATCCTCACAATGTGGCCAGCCGCCCCTCCCCCCAAAATTCTCACAATGACTGTAGGAGGGATATACTATTAGCTTTATTTTATACACGGGGAGACTGAGGCACAGAGGTGTGATAACTTGCCCATGGTTCTCTGAGCCAGGATCAGAATGCATGCATGTCATAACTTCAAAGCCTGTGCTCCTGCCACTCCCAACAGAGAAATATGTGCCAAGCATTTGTTTAGACCTATGAGTCATGGTTTTTCAATTTTTTCAGTTGAGGGAATGGAAGGTCAGCTAAGTAGTAGTGAAACTAAGATTAGAACCTGGTCTGTTGGACAAGCCCAAGCTCTTAATCACAATCTTTTACTGCCTCCATGGAAGGACCTGGGTTGCTAATTTTATGGCTGGGTAGAAAGGCATTGAAAATCAGGTCCTCAGTTCAAAGTCATATAACATGTTTGGCAAGAATCTTGAGATAGAATTTATAGAGATTGAGCTGTTCCTCCTTACCCTCCAACCCAGGTCTAAACCTTTAAAATGTCTTTTTTTCAGATTCTGAAATGAAGAAAGTAAAAACTGTAACTCCACTACTGAAAAAATAGACACTCTTGGCTGTCCAGTTAGCTCAGTTGGTTAGAGTGCAGCCTTATAATACCAAGGTCAAAAAAAAACCCCACCAAGGTCACAGGTTCAGATCCCCCCATACCAGCCAGCCACCAAAAATACAAAACAAAACAGATAACCACTCTTAATGTTAAAAACCTTATTTATTTGAATAGCTGATACATGGATACATGGACATGGTATGAAATTTCATAAATCCCAAATGATGTGCAGTAAAATGAAGACTGCCCTCTGAACCTCAACTACCTAGTTTCCCTCTCAGAAGCAGTCGCTGTTATACTGTTCATATTTTCATATATTTTTCCTATGCCTTCCCCTCTCCCCAAGTTTTTATTATGAAAATTTGCAAACATATATGTTTTGCTTAATCATTTGAAAGTAGATTGCAGACTTAATGACATTTCACCCCTAAGTGCTTCAGCATTTATCTCCTAAAATCATCATTCCCCTGTATTACCACTAACTATTCCATTACCACACTAAAAATTAATTTCCTTTCATCATCAATTATCTAGCTTTCCTAAGTGCTCCCCAAAATGTCTTTTCGTTTTTTTGGAAGCAGAATCCAATCAAAGTTCATGCATTGCATTTTCTGATGTCTAACTAATCTTTTATGTTCAGGAATGGTTCTCCCAACCTTTCCTTTTATTAATTTTCTTTTTTTTTTTTTGGTGTCTGGCCGGTACAGCCAGCCTTTTTGTTTAGACACTGACTTTTTGAAAAGACCAGGAGGCCAATTGTCTTGTAGAACATCCCACATTCTTTGTTTTAAGGTTTCCTCATAGTATTATTTACCATGTTCCTCTATCTGCTGTATTTCTTAGAAACTGGGAGCCAGGTGGAAAGGCTTGTTTAGATTCAAGTTAGGTATTTTTGGCAAGATACTTTATAGATGATGCTCTGTGCTTCATATTGCATCACAACAGGAATATGTCCTTCTAAAATTGTGGTAAAATGCACATAACACAAAATTTAGCAAATTAACCGTTTTTAAGTATACAGTTCAGTAATTTTCGATATATTCACATTGCTGTGCATCAGATCTCCAGAACCTTTTCATCTTTCAAAACTGAAACTCTGTGAGGATACTTCAAAACGTTCACGGAAAGATTTGTATTTATCTTTTAGCTCTATTTTTCCGTGAACTTTTCAAAGTAACTTGAATACCCATTAAAAAACAAATTCCATTTCTCCCTCCCCCCAGCCCTGTTATTATTGGTTTTTTTGGGTTTTTTTCTTTTCTTTTTTTTTTTTTTTTTTTTTAACACTTGAGATCAAACTATACAGAGTCTTGTATCTTGCTTATTTTACCTATTGTGGGCATTTGCCCATGTCATTAAAAGTTGCAGAACAATCCATTCTGCGAATATACCATTTCCTTTTTTTTTGGTTTTTTTTTTTTTTTTTTTTTTTTTTTTTTTTTAACACTTGAGATCAAACTATACAGAGTCTTGTATCTTGCTTATTTTACCTATTGTGGGCATTTGCCCATGTCATTAAAAGTTGCAGAACAATCCATTCTGCGAATATACCATTTCCTTAGATGGGGTTCTAGTTTCTGGTTGCTATAATTAATAACTGCAAGGAGACCGTTTTTCCTAAGCCTTTGACCCAGAGCTTTGGTTGGGCTGTCTTTATGCAGGGCAAAGGAGTATTCTCTCCTCCCATTAGTCTTGAGCACTGAGTGATTAGGGGACAATCTTGTTCCTCTGAATGTCTCCTTTATTCCTTCTCCTCTCTCATTCTCTCCTTCCTGACTTTCCCTCCTCTGCTTTGTCCCCTCCTCCCTTAGGTAAGTCAAATCTCATGGATGCCATCAGCTTTGTGCTGGGTGAAAAAACCAGCAATCTGCGGGTAAAGACCCTGCGGGACCTGATCCATGGAGCTCCTGTGGGCAAGCCAGCTGCCAACCGGGCCTTTGTCAGCATGGTCTACTCTGAGGAGGGTGCTGAGGACCGCACCTTTGCCCGCGTCATTGTAGGTGGGTGAAACTGGCCAGAAAGCTCTCCTTGGGTCCTGGGAGGTGGCTAGACTAGTTGGCTGGGATAGAAGGGAGGCTTGACCCTTGCCAACTCATGCATTGTCTTGTAGGCGGTTCCTCTGAGTACAAGATCAACAACAAAGTGGTCCAGCTACATGAATACAGTGAGGAATTAGAGAAGTTGGGCATTCTCATCAAGGCGCGTAACTTCCTCGTCTTCCAGGTGGGCATTTTTAACAGTTATTGGCTATCTGCTTTTTGCCAGCCCTACTCCAATCCCCACTGGGCCTGCTCCATCTCAGTCTGCATCATCTCTCCCCTGAACTAATGTAGCACCTTCCACACTGGGTTTCCAGTCTGGCCCTTCCAGTTTATCCCCTAGGCCAAGTACATCTTATAAAGACAGTTTTACTCCCTTCTTTCCTTAAAGTGTTTCAGTGATTCCTTATTGCCTTTGATGGTAGTTCTCAAAACTGTAGTTTCCAGACTGGCAATATCAGCATCACTTGAGAACATGTTAGAAGTGCACATTCTCAGACCCTATCCGAGAAATACCGACTCAGAAGAGACTGTGGGGTGGGGCACAGTGCTTTGTGTTTTACCAAGCTCTCTAGGTTATGATGATGCCTGCTGAAGTTTGAGAACCATTGCCGTAGGATGAAATCAAAATCCTGAGGCTGTCATTTAGAAAACACCATCATTTGATTTTTGCCCACTGTACTAGCGTCATCTGCCAGTACTCTTCCCCTTCAGCCTTGCACTCCAGCCTAATTAAACCATGTACAGTTCTCCAAATTCACCTGCTTTCTTTGGCCTGCAGGCCTTTGCATATTAATTTTCCTCTACATGAAATAACCTTTTCTCTCTCATTTTCTTGGTTAATTTTTCCCCATCTTCCAAACTTAGCTTAGATGTCACCTTTGAGAAGCCTTCCCAGATAGACATCCCTACCAGTCTCCTACCCCCAAGCTTCATTTAGTCCTTTTTCTGTGCTTGCTTCTGTCATTGCACATAACACTCTGTGTTGTCTTTGTTTCCGCCCCCTGTGCTTCTCAAAAGGCAGAGAATCTGCCCTCAAAGCCCAGTGTGGGGCCGGCCCGTGGCTCACTCGGTAGAGTGCGGTGCTGATAACACCAAGGCCCCGGGTTCGGATCCCACATAGGGATGGCCGGTTCGCTCACTGGCTGAGCGTGGTGCTGACAACACCAAGTCAAGGGTTAAGATCCCCTTACCGGTCATCTTTTTTTAAAAAAAAAAAATAATAAAATAAAACAGTGATACATCATTTCTAGTTCAAAATTTAGTTTAATTCACTGAAATGTAGCTGCTGAAATGGCATCTCTCATCTACCATATGCTGAAATTCTGATTTTTTATTTATTGAAACAAATGATTGTATGTATCTGTGGGGTACAGCATTGAAGTACTGGGCCGGCCCGTGGCTCACTCGGTAGAGTGCGGTGCTGATAACACCAAGGCCCCGGGTTCGGATCCCACATAGGGATGGCCGGTTCGCTCACTGGCTGAGCGTGGTGCTGACAACACCAAGTCAAGGGTTAAGATCCCCTTACCGGTCATCTTTTAAAAAAAAAAAAAAAAGCCCAGTGTGAAATGTGGCACCCAGTTGGGGGACAGGCGGGTGTCAGTGAACTTGTTCCTGAATGAATAAGTGGGAGTGGGTAGGGGAACTGGGCTGTCTGGGGTCTAAATGGGAGTATGTTTTGACCTTTACTAGGGTGCTGTGGAATCTATTGCCATGAAGAACCCCAAAGAGAGGACAGCTCTATTTGAAGAAATTAGTCGCTCTGGAGAACTGGCCCAGGAGTATGACAAGAGAAAGAAGGAAATGGTAAAGGCTGAAGAGGACACACAGTTTAATTACCATCGCAAGAAAAACATTGCTGCTGAACGCAAGGAGGCCAAACAGGAGAAAGAAGAGGTAGGTGGCTAGGCTACCTCTTGAATCTGAGGGGCCAGGATGGAGCCAGTGCCTTACTGATGCACCCCTTCCCCCCTTCTCCTGTTTGTGTAGGCTGACCGCTACCAGCGCCTGAAAGATGAGGTGGTGCGAGCTCAGGTACAGCTGCAGCTCTTTAAGCTTTACCACAATGAAGTGGAAATTGAGAAGCTGAACAAGGAACTGGCCTCTAAGAACAAGGAGATTGAGAAGGACAAGAAGCGTATGGACAAGGTAGAGGATGAGCTGAAGGAGAAGAAGAAGGAGCTGGGCAAAATGATGCGGGAGCAGCAACAGATTGAGAAGGAGATCAAGTAAGAGGCAGAACTGGGCCTGCAAAATGTGGGAAACCAAAAAGCTGCGCTGTTCCCTAGGGCTTCTCAGAGCCTAGAGTCCAGTGCCTTATATTGGTTTCTCTATTTTCCCCTTGACTTGCTTTGGCCAGAGCCAGGCACATTTCTTGACTTGCATTTTAGACAAATAGAATATTTAAGTATTCGGGCTCTGGATAGACAGGTATTAGGAAGAGGGAGAACTTGAAAGGAGTGGTGGTCTTGCCAAGTGAGAGGAAGTGATGGGAAGCTCAACCACTGGAGTGGCTGGGAAAGCCTTCCTAGAAGAGGAAAATTAAAGTTAGAACTTTAAAGGATAGGGATTTGAAAAGGCTGAATCAAATAGGGGAACAATTAAGTAAACACAGATGTGCTTGGAAGTTCTTAATGAGGGGCCTATCCTGGTCTGGGTGGGGTTGAGGCAGAGGTGGTAGCTTTGCCTTATGGAGTGGCTGGGATGCTGGGCTGAAGCCATAGGTCCCAGGGAATAGTTGGACTGCCCCTTTTTTGAAGTTCTGTGGGCATCAGGCTTTTGTTCTTTTAGGCAATTCCCTGAGGCTGGCTGGGGGACTCAGGCCCTCCTTTCTTTGGGTAAAAAGCCTAGGAACCTCCCTTCTTCCACAGTGCTAACTGGTCCTCTCCACCCCCCACCCCCCACCCCCACCCCCGGCAAAAGGGAGAAGGACTCAGAGCTGAACCAGAAACGGCCTCAGTACATCAAAGCCAAGGAGAATACCTCCCACAAAATCAAGAAGCTGGAAGCAGCCAAGAAGTCTCTGCAGAATGCTCAGAAGCACTACAAGAAGCGTAAAGGTGACATGGATGAGCTAGAGAAGGAGATGCTATCGGTAGAGAAGGCCCGGCAGGAGTTTGAAGAACGGATGGAAGAGGAAAGTCAGAGTCAAGGCAGAGACTTGACCCTGGAGGAGAATCAGGTAAGCCCTGGAGGAGGTTTGCAGGGAGGAGATTGCTGAGCTGACATGGGCTGACTTGGTCATCCCTGTCCTCCTTCCCTGTCCCTAACACAGGTGAAGAAATACCACCGCTTGAAAGAAGAAGCCAGCAAGAGAGCAGCTACCCTGGCCCAGGAGCTGGAGAAGTTCAATAGAGACCAGAAAGCTGACCAGGATCGTCTGGATCTGGAAGAGCGAAAGAAAGTAGAGACAGAGGTGGGCAAGAGTTGCAAGATTAGGGATGATGGTCTTGACAATAATGACAATAGCTAACATTTATTGAGCACTTACCATTTTTTACATGTATTCACTCATTTAATTCTTCATTTATGACTACCTTTATGGGATAGCTACTATTATCCCCGTTATCCAAATAAAGAAACTAAAGCACAGAGGTGATGTAATTTGCCTAAGATCACATAATTATTAAGCAGCAGAACCAGGATATGAATGTGGGCAGTCTAGCTCTAATGCTCACACTCTTATCAAATATACTTCGCTTACTGCCTCCCTAATATCAATAATAGTAACAGTAATAACAGTGACAGAAAGTTTTTGTAGTGCCCCAAGAGCCTACAGTGTTCCAGGCATTCTGCTAAGTACTTCTTTTCTTTTCGTTCGTTCGTTTATTTATTTATTTGTTTGTTTGTTTGGTGGCTGGCCAGTATGGGGAATCAAACCTGTGATCTTGGGGTTATAAGGCTGTGCTCTTACCAACCGAGCTAACTGGCCATCCCTAAGCACTTTTAAATATTTAAGAGAGTGCAGTAGGCGTGAATATTAATAGCTACTCTATAATAAGCACTTAATGTGTACTCTATGAAATGGAGATTACCTACATTTTACAGATGAGAAAGCAGAGGTGCAGAAAGGCCTGTGAAGCTTTACTTTGCCTTGGTTTGAGCCTCTGTGATTGGTGAGGAAGATAGCCTGGGCTGGATGGAACACCTATGAGAGGTTCTGGAGCCCTGGGAGGCCCAGTGCCCCATCAGTTAGCAGATCCAAGCTGAACACCATCTGTGTGCTGGCTTTTTAGTAGGCCTCCTGCATTAGTGACAATTGTCCTAGACTGTTGGGCTCTTGGATGGGTGGGCACATAGGGGGTGTAAGCCAGGACCCCATGTAGTAACGTGCTCAGCCCCTGCTGATGGAATATATTTGTTTCCCAGGCCAAGATCAAGCAAAAGCTGCGGGAGATTGAAGAGAATCAGAAACGGATTGAGAAACTGGAGGAATACATCACCACTAGCAAGTATGTGTCTTTGCAACCTTCCCCCTTACTTCTGGTCCTGTTCTTGCGACTCTGCCTGTCTTGCCCCTCTTCAGGCAGGGCCCCCAGAATCCCTCTCAGCCAGGAATATTTTCTGACCAGCCAAGGTAACTCCTCTATTCTCTCACTTTGTAGGCAGTCTCTGGAGGAGCAGAAAAAGCTAGAGGGAGAGCTGACAGAGGAGGTGGAGATGGCCAAGCGGCGTATTGACGAGATCAATAAGGAGCTGAATCAGGTGATGGAGCAGCTAGGGGATGCCCGCATCGACCGCCAGGAGAGCAGCCGCCAGCAGCGAAAGGCAGAGATAATGGAAAGCATCAAGCGCCTTTACCCTGGCTCTGTGGTAAGAGTGGATAGGGAGCTTATTTCCTGATCACTTACTCTCCTGCTGACTGTCATATGATTTTCCCAGCATGGCTGGCTGGTTGACTCAGTTGATTAGTGCGTGGTGGTACAACACTAAGGTCAAGGGTTCAGATCCCACTACTGGCCAGTCACACAAAAAAAGTGATTTTTCCCAGCAGCCCTGTGAGGACAAGGTTGCTAATCCCATTTTTATAGCTGGGGGCTCAGAGAGGTTGCATGACTTGTCCAAAGAAGCACAGCTTATAAGTAGAAGAACTGCAATTCAAGCCCAACTTGCTCTGACTCTTAAGTTTATGTTTTCATCACACCAATTGCATCTTCCTGAAAGGTTTGTCTTCCTGTGTCCACTCCTCTGTGGGGGATGGGGAAACCAGGAAAGCCTTTTGAAGGGGGAGTGGCCATGGGGCTAGAATTACTCTCCCAGGAAGTAGCTCTGTGCGTTTTCTATATGAGCTTCCTTGGCATATACCAACTGGCCCATTAGCTTTTAGAGACACCCTGGGCTCCATCAGATCTCTTGGGCTCTCAGCCTCTTTGACCAAATCCTGAGTTCCCAGGTTCCCTGAATATTATCCCTCTATATTATCCTATCCCTGGCTTCAACTTAGTTTGGTTCCACAAATATTTCCCAGTCACTCCTTTAGGTAATGTTGGGGAGATAAATATGAATTAGGCTCAGTCCCTGTCCTTGAAGATCTTATCCTTTATCCAATAGTTCTTAGGGAACCATGCTTGGTTTTGGGGGTAGGGGAAGGGAACTGGTAAAAGATTTATTTTGCTGGGTGCTTGTGAGAATTTGAGATAATGTATATAAGGTATCTGGCATAGTGCCTGGGTGGCAGTGGTCAGTGAAATGGTAAAAGTGAGGTTTAGGAATATGATTTTGGATTTAGACATGACAGCCTGAAGTAGTTGCTTGGGAAACCACAATAGGCTTTTCTTCCATAGCATGGGGGCTGTGTTCCTCTGTGAGACAGGAAGAAACTAAAGTGCTTTTCTTACTCTCACACAGCCAACATGATACTTCACTTCTGTGACCAGATGTGTGAGAGATTTTCCCCATACACCAAGCAATTCTCCAGTGGACACTAGCCTGGGTGTCCTCTAACTCAATTGAATTCTGACACTGTCTACCTGGAGATAAGGTTATATCCCACAGGTTAAGGGCTCAGTCCCATAAGACTGCCCTGTACTTCAGATGCCAGTCACAAGTCTCAGGTTGTGATCCACTGTGCTTCTAACCGACCGGCTATAAATTGGGGTTGCCATCACCTACTCCTTGGGTTCGATTAATTTGCTAGAGCAGCTCACAGAACTCAGAAACACTTGTTTACCCATTTCTTGTAGAGAATATTATAAAGGATACAGATGAACAGTCGGAAGAGATGCATAGGGTGAGGTATGGGAGGAGGGGTGTGCAGCTTCCATGCCCTCTTGGGTATACCACCCTCCAGGAACCTCTTCGTGTTCAGCTATCCAAAAGCTCCTGGAACCTAGTCCTTTTGGGTTTTTATGGAGGCTTCATTACGTAGGCATGATTGATTAAATCATGTCATTGGTGATGAACTCAACCTCAGCCCCTCTCCCCTCCCTGGAGATTGGGGGGTAGGGCTGGAAGTCTCAACTCTCTAACCCGCCTTGGTCATTCTGGTGACCAATTCCCTTTCTGAAACTATCTAGGGGCCCCCAGCCATTAGTCAACTCATTATAATGCAAAAGACACTGATCACTCCAGAGATTCCCAACATCACAACCTACCCCCATCTGAGAACAGGGATCCCTTACATCAAAACAATCATGTAAGTCAAAAGATACTGGCACATTACTAGAATCCCATTCAGTCATCAGTTCATAATTAGTCTAAGATACTGGCACATTACTAGAATCCCATTCAGTCATCAGTTCATAATTAGTCTAGTCTATTGTCATTTCATATGAAAACGTCTCCCAGGGCAAGGCCACTCAGGTTTGTAGGTTTCCATTCAGTCTTGTCAGGTTCCAAAAGCAGGAGTAGTCTTGGCAAGCATATAGCTTCACCCTTTCAGGCATCTGGTATAACTGAGCTGAGAGACAGTATCATCTCTTGCTCTGAGCCTCTTTCGAGGTGTTAATGTGATATTGGGTTTCCCTCATTTCCATAACACATTCATTCCTTTATCCTCCTCCTCTTACCCAAACTAAAACCTTTGGAAAGGATTGGCTACTGTCCTCATTTAGATTTCAGGCAGCAATACCAGTCTAGCAAGTGCCACCGCCTTGGTCCATTCCCATTTATATGGGGTTACACAGGTGCAGAATTATTGCTATCTTGACCACTAGGCAATACAGTTGCATTCACTGTTCCTGATACAGATTCTAGCCTGCCCCTCTTTCCAAGCTGGGAATTGGGATTCCTAAGCCAGCTTCCAAAAGCCTCATGCTTCAGTTTTCCCTTTCTACTTTACTTAGTACGGCCGCCTCATTGACCTCTGCCAGCCCACACAAAAGAAGTATCAGATTGCTGTAACCAAGGTTTTGGGCAAGAACATGGATGCCATTATCGTGGACTCAGAGAAGACAGGCCGAGACTGTATTCAGTATATCAAGGAGCAGCGTGGGGAGCCTGAGACTTTCTTGCCTCTTGACTACCTGGAGGTGAGGTTTGTGGGGATGGGGTCAGGGCAGTGTTCCAGAGCCCTCTGTATTCTGTCACTTACTAAGCTTCTTCCCACAGGTGAAACCTACAGATGAGAAACTCCGGGAGCTGAAGGGGGCCAAGCTAGTGATTGATGTGATTCGCTATGAGCCACCACATATCAAAAAGGCCCTGCAGTATGCTTGTGGCAATGCCCTTGTCTGTGACAATGTGGAGGATGCCCGCCGCATTGCCTTTGGAGGTCACCAGCGCCATAAGGTGTGGATTCCCTTGCCCAGGTTGGAGCCGGACAGGCTTAGTACTGGAGATTCCTCTTTTCAGTTTATCCTCTTCTTCTCTCCTCTCCCTGCTCTGTGTAGACAGTGGCACTGGATGGGACCCTGTTCCAGAAGTCGGGTGTGATCTCTGGTGGGGCCAGTGACCTGAAGGCCAAGGCACGGCGCTGGGATGAGAAAGCGGTAGACAAGTTGAAAGAGAAGAAGGAGCGGTTGACAGAGGAGCTGAAAGTAAGCCACAGGCAGTGCTGTCCCTAGGAGTGGGGGTTCTAAGCCCAGATCAGCCTCCTCCTTACCATCTAATCCTTTTTCCTTGTCCCCTTCAGGAGCAGATGAAGGCAAAGCGGAAGGAGGCAGAGCTGCGGCAGGTGCAGTCTCAGGCCCACGGACTACAGATGCGGCTCAAGTACTCACAGAGTGACCTAGAACAGACCAAGACACGACATCTAGCCCTGAATCTGCAGGTGGGGCCTGACCTTCAGTCCTGTCTGCCAAAATCTGTCCTCACATTCCTGACCTAGGTTTTTTTGGGAGTGGAGGACTTGTTCCACTTCCCTTTCTCCTCCCAGCCTGGTCCAGGAAACCAGGCATAGCATAGAGTCAGACAGCCAGGGGTTCAGAGCTTGGCTCTGCCACCTGTGTTATTAGGCAAGTTACTTAACCTCTCAGTGTCAGTTTTCTCATCTTTATTTGTAAAATAGGAGTTAGAATGATACCTACTTTATGGAGTCATTGCAAAGATTGAGTTAATACCTGTAAAGTTCTTACATTAGTAAGTGCTCAGTAAATGTTAGGTACTATTGTTAGTATAGTTCATTCAGGAAATATTTGAACTTTGAAATGAGCTATAGGCGTTTTAGTCCCTGTGGGTGGGGGTACTGTTCTAGGTATATTAATGTTTTTTATTATCGGGAGCTTCCGCAGACCACCCTGGAGATGTTTATATAATATGTAGTGTGTATGTATGTATGTGTGTGTATAATTTTACCTCCTTTTTCTTTCTTTTTTCTTTTTTTATTTTGACCGGTAAGGTGATCACAACCCTTGGCATGGTGTGGTCTGCACCATGCTCAGCCAGTGAGCACACGGGCCATCCCTATATAGGATCCGAACCCGCGGCCTCGGCGCTGTCAGCGCCGCACTCTCCAAGTGAGCCACGGGGCCGGCCCTTTACCTTTTTCTAAACTCAAAAAATCTGCATTCTAAAACATCTGGTCCCAGGGGTTGATTCTCTGCCCAGTCCTGTGGATTGAAGCTGGCTAAACTGGAGGCCAGGGCGGAAGTGATGTGATGGCGAGAGATGATGGAGACTTGACTAGGACAGTGGTGCTAAGTCAGGTTCTCTCACTGTGCAGAGAACTAGCCCTTCCTGACTGTGGGGCCAGTGCAGTCAGGGTAGCCCTTTTCCTCCAAGGAGCGTGGTCTGTCTTGTCCTCTCAACCCATTGCCTGTAGGAAAAGTCCAAGCTGGAGAGTGAGCTAGCCAACTTCGGGCCTCGCATTAATGATATCAAGAGGATCATCCAGAGCCGAGAGAGGGAAATGAAAGACTTGAAGGAAAAGATGAACCAGGTTGGTAGAGGGTGAGCCATGCCAGCATGTACATCAGGGCAGGATGGGCTGGAAACAGGACTCTGACCAAAAGGGCCTCTGCCCTCCCTGGCTTCTCCCCTCAGGTAGAGGATGAGGTGTTTGAAGAGTTTTGTCGGGAGATTGGTGTGCGCAACATCCGAGAGTTTGAGGAAGAGAAGGTGAAACGACAGAATGAAATTGCCAAGAAGCGGTAGGTAGAGGTATTGGGAGAAGAGACTGGGATGCCCTGAGCCTTCAGCCTGACATCCTTGGAAAGTCAGGTGTCATCATAAGGTAGAGACCAGCTCTTAGAACTGTGGGAATTTATTGTAGGTAGGCTTTTTTTTTTTTTTTTTTCCTTTTTGTCTTTTTTCGTGTCTGGCAACGGACCGCAACCATCAGTGTCGCGCCCGTACTGGACCAGGACCAGCAACGGGATCGCAACCCTCGGTGCTACTCCTGCCCCTCGCTCAGCCAGTGAGTGGGAACCGGTCTGTATGTGGGATCCGAACCCTCGGCGGGAGCGCCGCCGTGCTCCCAAGCGGCACACTGTAGCAGTGCGCCACCGGGCCGGCCCTGTAGGTAGGCTTTAAAGAACAGGGAAATCAGAGAGGCAGAATGGCATACTATAGTGGTTAAGAGTGCCAGCTTTAAACTTGGTTTACCCAGATTAAAATCCCAGTTCCACAACTCATTATCCTGGGCAATGACTTGACCTCTCTAAGCTGCGGTTTCTATAGAATGGGATAATAATGGTACCTATCTCATGCCATTGTTGGGAGGATCAGGTGAAGTAATCTTTGTAAAGTATTTAGCATAATATTTAGCACCTACTAAGAGTAAAAACATTAGCTTTTATCATTGTAATTGTCCTGATGGGCAAAGGGAGGAAGGGGGAATTAGATAGGAAGTTCTAGGTTGGAAGAATAGCCAGAATAAAACAAGCTTCTCTTTTCTTTCTCTTTAGTTTATTCATTCAACAAACCTTTCTTGAGTACCTACCTTGTGCCAGGTTGTCCTGTGCTAAGTATTGGAGGGGAGTAGGGGAGAGGGGGGTAAGACAGAGATGAACATGATGTAGTCTGCTGAAGGAGGTCATCCCCTGGACCCTGGGCTTCAGTCAGCTGTTCATCTAGCCCTTCACCCATACAGTAAATATTCATTGTTCTCCTGTCCCAAGCCATGCTGCAGGGATATAGAATTGAAGCAGAGGCTGTTTCTTACCTCAGGGTACTTATGGAGTACTGGGGGAAACAGGTAGATCAGCATTTTCAGAACAGTGTGATTGATGGTGTAATTAAGATAGATACACAATGGGCCGGCCCGGTGGCGCACTGGATAGGTGCACCGCTTGGGAAGCGCGGCGGCGCTCCCGCCCGAGGGTTCGGATCCCACATACAGACCGGTTCCGCTCACTGGCTGAGCGAGGTGCGGGGGCAACACCGAGGGTTGCAATCCCGTTGCCGGTCCCCGGTCCGGTACGGGGGCAACACTGAGGGTTGCGATCCATTGCCGGACACGGAAAAAGACAAAAGACAAAAAAATATATATATATATGATTTAATATAATGAACTAATTTTATAAGAAAGTTGCATTTTATCATTTTTTACATTAATAACAGGACATTCTATTTATAAATGCATCTCTTTCTGTTGAATTGAAGCTAATAGTACACATTATATTTACAAAATATTATATGTGACTACTTAGGAGTATTAGCTAAAATATATTTATAATATTTGTATTCTTATAAAATGCAATAAAAATTATGCATCAAACAACTGTTTGAAAAATCTGCATTTATATAATTAATTGTTAAATTTGGGGAGAAGCAGCAACTTTTATTATACATGCAGATTTGACACTGCTTAGAAATAAATAAAGTGGTATGAACATGATTTGTTTTGATAGATTTCAATTTTAGGGAATTATTTATGTGCTAGGTAGCTGTGACTGAAAACAATTTTGAATAATTGTACAATAAATAAATATAAACCTATAATTCCACATTTGTTATTTCAAACACAATTAACATAAAACAATTAGGAATATCTTTTCAAAATTAACACAGCAATTCAGGATAATTATCTGCAAATGCCACACTGTTA
>NW_007727205.1:66329-75213 GCF_000696425.1 Galeopterus variegatus
AAAAAAAAAAAAAAAAAAAAAAAAAAAAAAAAAAAAGATAGATACACAATACAGAGGAAATTTTCAAGGAACTGCAAATCAACAAGAGGAAAAGTAAAAACAATGACAAGAAACCCAATAGAAAAACGGGCAGAGGATGTAGTTGGCATTTTATGGAAAGAGAAGCTTGAATTGCTAACAACTGTAGGAATTGATGTTCAATCTCTTAATTGGAGGAATGCAAATTTAAAACAATCAAGTGATATTTGGTGAAAATAAGTCTACTTAGGTCCTTATGTAGTACAGGTTGAGTATCCGTTATCTGAAATGCTTGGGACCAAAATTTCAGATTTTTTTGGATTTTGGAATATTTGCATTATACTTACCAGTTCAGCATCCCTAATCTGAAACCCTGAAATGCTCCAAGAGAATATTTCCTTTGAGCATCATGTTGGTGCTCAAAAAGTTTTAGATTTTGAAACATTTCAGATTAGGGATACTCAGCCTGTCTGTTTATGTCCTATGGGTATATCCCAGAGAGAGAATCACAAAGAGACATATTCAGGGTTGTTCATCTTGGCATAATTTGTGGTAGTGAGATGTTGGTGGCAATGTAGATGGCCATCCCTGAGGGAAAGTATAACTTAAACGAGCTGAATATACAGACAGCAAAATACTGTGTAGCATTTCAAAGCAAGAACTAGATTTATAGGCAGTAACGTGGATAAATTATAAACCTGGTCTTGACTGAAAAAAATAAGAATAAAATTCGTAACACTACATTTGTGTAAATTTTAAAACAATGACATCTTACAAGTATATGCATTTTTTTTTTCCTTTTTTGTCTTTTTTCGTGACCGGCAACGGATCGCAACCCTCAGTGTTGCGCCCGTACCGGACTGAGACCGGCAACGGGATCGCAACCCTCGGTGTTGCGCCCGCACCTCGCTCAGCCAGTGAGCGGCCGGTCTGTATGTGGGATCCGAACCCTCGGCGGGAGTGCCGCCGCACTCCCAAGCGGCGCACTGTAGCAGTGTGCCACTGGGCCGGCCCGCAAGTATATGCATTTTTTTTTTCCTTTTTTGTCTTTTTTCGTGACCGGCAACGGATCGCAACCCTCAGTGTTGCGCCCGTACCGGACTGAGACCGGCAACGGGATCGCAACCCTCGGTGTTGCGCCCGCACCTCGCTCAGCCAGTGAGCGGCCGGTCTGTATGTGGGATCCGAACCCTCGGCGGGAGTGCCGCCGCACTCCCAAGCGGCGCACTGTAGCAGTGTGCCACTGGGCCGGCCCGCAAGTATATGCATTTTTAAGGCTGTGTGTGTGTGTCGCTTTGGGATACACATTTATAGTAGGGAAGGTAATGGGAGTGTAAATTGGGGATTGAAACAAAGGGGGCAAGGGAAGGATCTTACACAGACCTTGATGATAAGTGAGTTGTGAACTGTTGAATATGATTAACTCAACTCTGGACCTGAAGTCTAAAAAAGGGAGTAACCCAACAAAGTGTAACAAACTAAGAACCTGCTCAGAACTATCAGGAAAGGTTTTATAGAAAAAGGCATGAACCGGAGACCTGAAGAGTGAGTAGGATTTAGCCAACCAGGCAGCAACAGAAGGGAGTTCCAGGTAGTGAGAACAGCATGCTCGGAGGTGTGAGAGAGCATGCCTTGTTCTGGATACTAAGTACTTTTGAATGTCTGGAGTATAAAAATGGGGTCAGGAGAAAGGTGGGGGTGATGGAGAGGTCAGCAGGGGACATATCACAGAGGGCTTTATGAGTCATACTTAGGAGATTGGGCTTAACATTGCATGGCTCAAAATTATAGAGTTAATTACATTCCATTTGGATTATAGTGACTAATAGGTTTAAGCTGCTAGCATGACATCTGGCAGCATCTGTGACACCATATTGGGGGGTGGGGAGGCAGCTGGAAGTTAGCCCAGTCTGGCCTGCTAGTGTCTGTGTGTGTTGGTTACGTATTGAGTTTCTGAAGAGATGGGGAGGAGGACAATAGCAGAAATCCAGTATTTTCTCCATGTTTTTGTACCACCCAAGCTTTGCCCCTTAAGAGGTTTGGAATTTGGGGGCAGAGGTTGGGATGCTAGAAAGAGTCAAAGCCCTTGGGCAAAAATGAGCTTCATATAGCCAGTATACCTGGTTATATGAAGCTATACCTGGTAATGATGATGATAACTAAAATTTACTGAGTAATTACTTTATGCTAGGCATGGTTCTAAGGACTTTATACCTATTAACTCATTAAAAAATCTCCAGTAACTCTGAGGTAAGTACTATTCTTATTTCAGTTTTATAGATGAGGAAACTGAGGCATGGAGATTATAACTAACTTGCCTGAGATCACAATACTAGTAGGTGACAAAGTTGGGATACCAATCCTCTTAACCCACTACATTATATTGCAATGATGTATACAGGAAAGAGCCTGGGTTTTGGTATTAAAACTGGGTTCCAGTGTCACATGTGCCATTTACTAGCTGTGTGGCCTTGGGTCTTTTACCTCTTGGCCTAAGTTTCCTCATTTGTAAAATTAGGATAATAATGCCTGCTTGTGGAGCTGTTGATTAAAGGATTAGAGATAATGTATGTAAAGTACATAGAAGCTTAATAAATGGGAATTACCATAGCTGGTGGATTCAAATGGACCTTTTTATGCCTCCTTATAGGAACTTGGGAGGGTGCTGGAGTCTCCAGTGTTTAAAAGGGGATAATTGGGGTTTGGCCCAGTCTTCCCTGCCTTGTGCCATGTCCACAGGGCTAGGCTGAGGAACTTAGTTCTCCAACTGCGGGGGACAGTTTTATGTGCATATGGGTGGATAAGCTGACTGGTGACCAAAATTCAGCAGTAACTCTGGGTACCTAAGCCCTGGCCTGATTCCCCTTTCTCCCCACAGTTTGGAGTTTGAGAATCAGAAGACTCGCTTGGGCATCCAGTTGGATTTTGAAAAGAACCAACTGAAGGAAGACCAGGATAAAGTACACATGTGGGAGCAGACAGTGAAAAAGGATGAAAATGAGATAGAAAAGCTCAAGAAGGTAAAGAAAGAGAGAATGAAAAGACAGACTAAAAATGAGGAGGAAAAAGTGGAAGAGAGATGTCAGACAGAAGGATAATGCCCATAATTTATAAATTTCTCATCTAAGTCAATAAGAAAAACAAACACCAAGACCTAAATAGGGAAAAAAAAATGGGTGAGTGGCACAAACAGTTTAAGAAGAAATTCAAATAGCCCATAAAATAGAAATAATTTAGCTTTACTAGAAATCAAAGAAATGTAAATTAAAGCAACAATCAGATGTAATTTGTTTCCTATCATATTATCCAAGATTTAAAAACAAAAAAGGACAATGTTCAATACCAGCCATGGCACAGGAGATGTGTATTGTTTATGCAGTATGGCATCATCCATTAAGAGGCTTCAGAATGTATTTAAATATACCCTCTAACTTAGTAATACTTGAGGAGATAATCCAAAATGCTGGCAAAGCTTTGTGCAATCAGGTTTTTTTATTTTTATTTATTTTTTGATGTTTATTACAAGCATTATTTATAGTTCCAAATTGGAAACTACCCAATGCCCCTTGGAAAGTAGGAATTTAGCAAATCATGCTGTATTCATCTAAGTATTTGTGTAGTTAGTAGTCTTCAAACTTCAGTAATGCACGGATCCCTTTTAAAGGAAAAGTATTTCCTAAGATCTCCAGTGTACAGCGTAACTGTGTTACTGACTGCTATAGCTTAGATCTTTTGAGTTTAGCATACCTGTGCCTACCGTGTATTATGCAATGACTCGATTTTCTCACACCCTTTTTCTTTAAATTACTGTTAAGTCTTTGTTTCTTACAGCATTCCGTCCTGCGGTGATTTGGTCTTCTCTTGGTTTGAACATATCATTTGACTTTCATGGCTGCCTATCTTTGTTGCTTGTTTGTATGTTTTCTTCATTAACCCTTGATGATTAAAGTTATTCTCTTTGGTGTCATTGGGATCTCAAATGCAATTTCAGATTGGGTAGTAAAATCCTGGGGCAGGCCTAGATGGATATCTAGATGATCCAAGATAATATATTTATGTGACTTCTTGACTGTATATTTTGAAATAATTTTCAACTTAGCAGAAAATTGTAAGAGTAGTACAAAGAACTCCCATCTACCCATTGCCAAGATTCATCAGTCATCAGCATGTTGCCACATTTGCTTTTGCATTTTCTATATGTGCTTATTATTTTTTGTAAGCCATTTGAGAGTAAGTTGCAGATATGTCCCCTTTATGTGACTTATTAAGATGAAAATGAAACAAAAATTCTCCTTTTAAAAAATCAGAACTTTAAAAGTAAGGCAATAATCCCCTTTGGCTGACCACTCTAAATCCAAGTCTCCTTACTGTTCCCAGAGGTAATCCCAGGTTAGTGTGTATTCTTCCAGAGCTTTTAGAGATTTACTTAAATACTTGTACTTTCATACTCGTATATGTGTACTCATAGGAAATACACAGTATTGTTTGTATGGGTTTTTAAAACAAATGTTATTAATACTGCACACGACAGAAAGTTTTGATGTGGAGAAAATGCTCAAATATAACAGTAAGTCAGAATATAGAGTTTTAATTACGATCTAATCTCAACTATGTAAAGCTGTCTATAAGTAATGCTGAGAGGAAATATGCTAGAATGTTAATTGGTTATCTCTGGCTGCTGAGATTACGAATGACTCCCCCCTCCCCCCTGCTTCATACTTTTTCTATACTTTGGAACTTTTCTACAGCAGGCAACTTGTATAATTAGAGTGTGTGGAGGAGGGCAACCAAATAATTTAGAAAAAGATAAAAGAGGGCTAAAGGGTGATGGGGGCTGTGAAAGCAGAGCTCATTGATGAGCATTTCCAACAAACTGCCTGATGGGAAGGGTGGGAGCAAGAGGAGAAGATCCCAAGGTTGAGATGGGGAAAGACTTCACCTCTTATCCTGTTCCCCCTGCTGGGACTAGGAGGAACAAAGACACATGAAGATCATAGATGAGACCATGGCCCAGCTACAAGACCTGAAGAATCAGCACCTGGCCAAGAAGTCAGAGGTGAATGACAAGAATCATGAGATGGAAGAGATTCGTAAGAAACTGGGGGGCGCCAACAAGTGAGTGGGTTTAGGCCTGGAGTGGGAGGAAGTAGGTAGAGCAGTCTGCCGGATTTAGGTCTCACCTAGCTCCCTGCACCTTTTTAGGGAAATGACCCATTTACAGAAAGAGGTGACAGCCATTGAGACCAAGCTTGAACAGAAGCGCAGTGACCGCCACAACTTGCTACAGGCCTGCAAGATGCAGGACATCAAGTTGCCACTGTCAAAGGGCACCATGGATGATATTAGTCAAGAAGAGGTGAGTATTATGGCTGGTGGTGGGAGTGGGCTGTGAACAACATTAACCAAGGGATGAGGAGTAAAAGTAACCAGGAAGGGCAGGTGAGAGAGAGAAAGATGGTGAGGGACAAAAAGAGGTATGCAGGAGAGATGAGGCAAGGTGATGTGGTGAAGGCAGGTGAGGTGCAAGGCCTTGGTGTAAGAAGTTGAATTGGAAGAGCTGCAAGCCAATGGGTGGTGAGACGGTTGAGCCAGGAGAGGATGAAGTCACTAGTTAACCAAAGGGACCTGAGCTATGTTACCTCCAGCAGGTGATGGATGTTGGTAGGAGTGGGAATTGAGGGACATAAGCCAAGAGCAGAGGAAGACAGGAAGGTGGAGGACCTGAGGGATGATAGCTTAGCTGCAGTAAGGGAGGTAAGCCAAGAGAGGATTGGGTAAGGGACAACAGCAGTGCAGAGGCTTAGTTATGGGAAAGGGAGGGACACTGGCCAGTAGAAGAGCCAAGGCATTTTATCCATTGAAAGCGAAGATTGGTAGCAAGGGGGTGGAGGGAGTTAACTAAGAGTAGGTTTCTATAGATCTTGTTTTTGAGCTGGTCATGTATCTCAGTCCCATATTTTTCTCCTTTCCCCCCTTCCCAAATACCATTTCAGTTTAACTCCATAAAATATTTTAAATACTAGAAATGTTCTAGGCATCGTGGTAGCACATAACATTGCCCCTATTCCTAACCACAGTCCTGCCAGGCAGGCATTGTCCCCACATTACAGATGAAGAAACTCAGGATCGGAAAGCATGACTTGCCCAGGATCATGCCATTAGTAAGTGGTAGAGCCCATTTTGAACTCAGGTCTTTCTGCCTGCAAAGCCTCTGTTCCTTCTCCCACAGTGCTTTCTCGCATCGTGCTTTCTCAAAGACATTGAAGGCTGCAAAAGAGCCTCCAGCCTCCCTCTAGAAGGGCACTTATGGCCAGTCTGCTCCATTCGACTCTCCCTATTGCCATTGCAGGGCAGCTCCCAGGGGGAGGATTCAGTGAGTGGTTCCCAGAGAATTTCCAGTATCTATGCACGAGAGGCCCTCATTGAGATTGACTATGGCGACCTGTGTGAGGATCTGAAGGTAAGGATCAACCATGAGGGTGGGGTGTGGAGACATCTTCCCAGCTGTCCAGAGAGAAGATCAGCCCATCTGGGGACTGATGGAGACCATAGCTGGAAAGAGGGCAGAGCTGGCAAGGGAGGGAGGGAGGACGGAGTTGTGAGCCAGGGTCTCCCCCTCATATGTACATGTATGCATATCTCCCACCCTGCTCCCCCAGTTGATCCTGTCCCTGCCTGCTGCCAATCTTCCTTCCCCTTCCACATAGGTACACATTTAAGTCCAGATACACACACAGAGAACAGACTTCTGTACAGTGAACGGATTGGCTTCAAGTGTTCCTTAGGGCTCTGTCCCAGGTACCCTTTCCTCCTCACTTGGCATTCTCTCATTCTGGGTATCTCTTTCACTCCCTGGCTTCAGCTGCCATCTCTATTCTAGGTCCCACAGGTACCATAAATCCCAGCCTTCATCACCAAACCTGCCACTTTTCCTCAGTGCCACCGCTTGTTTAACCAAAACTCTGAGCCTTATCCTTAACTCCTCCCTCTCTCACTTTACATAGTCAGTTAATTACCAAGCCCTATCCATTCTACCTCCTAATATCTGTTGAATTCTACTCTTTTCTATCTCCATTGTCTCTTTAGTGCAGGCCACTTTCATCTCACATAGACTACTTCAGGAGCCTCCTAAGTAGTTTCTGATGCTTTCCAGTCAATACCTCATCATTATATCCAGGGAGAGTTGATTTTTTTTTTTTTACTTATGGAAATTTTCAAACATTGGTAGAAGTAAGGAAAATGATATAATGAACTCCAGGCACCCATCACCCAGTTTTAACAGTTAGTAACATATGGTGAGTCTTGGTTTTTTATTACCCCCCTCCCCATTGGATTTTAAAGCAAATTCCAGACATTATTCCTTCCATAATTACCTCAGCATGTATCTAGAATTTGAGAATTCTAAAAAAAAAAAAATACCAAAAAATATTTAACAACTCTGCAATATCATCTAATATTCAGTAAATGTTTAGATTTCCATGAAAGTCTCTTTTTTTTTTTTTTTGGCAGTTTATATGGTTAAGTCAGGATTCAAGTGAGGTCCATATGTTAAAATTGGTCTCTGCTAGTCTATAACCTTTTTCTATCCCCCCTTTTTTTTCTTCCTATTTGTTTATGGAAGAAACTCGGTCATTTTGGTCCTGTAGAATTTTCTGCGTTCTGGATTTGGCTGATTTTATCTCCATGATGTTATTTTAACATGTTCTTCTATTCCCTGTTATTTCCTATAAGTTGGTAGGTAAATCTAAGGGTTTGATTAGATTGTTGGGTTTTTTTTTGTTTTGGGGGTGGTTTTTTTTTTGGCAAGAATATATTCATAGGTTATGCTGTGTATTTGTGAAGTTTTGCATCACATCAGTAGACACCTGATGTCGGTTCACCCCCCCCCACTCCTCTAATGTTAAAATTGATCTGTGTTCAACATAACCTATGAAGTATTCTTGCCAAAAAGTCAAAAATGGATCTCATCAAGTTTCTATAGCCACCACTTGTAAGAAACACCGGCACCAGAGGAACATGTAAAATAAAAGCACAAGGATGCAGTTAGCTAAATCAACTGTGGAAAACTCTAAAGGACAAAAGACCTGATTTCTTCCATAAATGGGAAGAAAAAAATAATGAGTGAGGGGGAGTTGTTACAGACTAAAAGAGACAAGTCACCAATCGAAATGTGTGGACCTCATGTGAATCCATTGCAAAGAAAAGAGGGGAAGAGGGAACTTATACAGTAAATGAGGCTTAAAAGACGTATCAGCCAATTATAATGTGTGTACCTTATTTGGAACCTGCTTTGAAAAACCTGTAAAAAAAAAATTTTATAAAATAGGACAATTTGAACACTGACCAGATATTTTACGATGTTAGGGAATTGCTGTTAATATTTTTGATATGATAATGGTATTGTGGTTTTAAAAGTTCTTCTCTTTTACAGGAGTGATCTCAGTGGGAGGGTGGGTATTTTGCCCCCCCTCAGGGCACATTTGACAATGTCTGGAGACACTCTTGTCACACTTACTTGTTACAACTGGGGTGAGGAGTTACTACCTGCATGTAATGGGTAGACACCAGGGACAGTGTTAAACATCCTACAATGCTCAGGACAGCCCCCACAGCAACAATCACCTGGCCTAAAATGTCAGAGGTGGCACCCTTTTTTAGACATATGAGGGTACTTCAAAAGTTCGTGGAAAAATAGAATTGAAAGATAATACTAATCTTTCCATGAACTTTTTAAAGTACCCTCGTACATACTAAAGTATGGATGAAATACGTTTGAAATTTGCTTTAAGGGCCGGCCCGGTGGCGCACTGGATAGTGCGCCGCTTGGGAAGCGCGGCGGCGCTCCCGTCCGAGGGTTCGGATCCCA
>NW_007727205.1:75601-105796 GCF_000696425.1 Galeopterus variegatus
CGGAAAAAAAACAAAAAAAAAAAAAAAAAAAAGAAATTTGCTTTAAAATAATGGAGTATAGAAAGGAGTTGAGAGGTATAGATGACAGAATATTGGGCATAAGTTGATACTTTTTGGAACTGGGTAATAGGTACATGGGGTTTTGTTATATTATTCTGAGTTTTTGTGTATGTTTGGTGATTTATATAATACAAAATTAAAAAAAGAAAAACAACCATGATCACTAGGTTCAGGTGTTGTTAGCCTGATCCACTTTTACAAAGTTTTCCATTAGCCTTACAGCTGTTGAAGGTCATTGTCTAGACTCGTTAAAGGTTACACAATGGTAATTTTCTAACTTTTTCGTTCGTCCTCCATTTGTTAGTTGGAATTCTAGAAAGAACTTTCCCACATCCACTATTTAGTTCCCTTGAGAAACAGTTAGTACAGGAAAGGTAGGATAAATACTAAGTCATTTTTCTTTGTTTACCAGCTTTCAGAATAATGAATTGGTTGCCCTTATAACCTTCAAAGATGACCAGTGAGATTTTTAGTTTGTATTCATTATAAACTTAAGTGTTTATTCGATATGTTTTAGATGTATTCGATATGTTTTAGTCTGTTGGAGTCATTTTTTTTTTCTTGATGTTCAAATTGTCCCATCCTTGGCCAGTGGGAGCTAGTTCAAGTTTATTTTGTTATTGTTGCTATTTTTAGATTTTCAGTAAGGAAAATTTCATGTGCAAAAGTAAAATAGTACAGTGCTCCCTCATGTAGACATCACCAGTTTCGACAACTATCAACTCATGGCCAAACTTGTTTTACCCACACCCACTCCATTCTCCCTCTCTTCTCCCAGGTTATTTTAAAATAAATTCTGGACATCATATCATTTCATTTGCAAATATTGCAAGAAGTATCACTAAAAGAGAGAAGAATTTAAAAGAAAAAATAGAGCCTTATAGAGCATAGGCAGAGTAAAAAAAAGAAAAAAAAATTAGAACAATTATCATACCTAAAGTAATAATTCCTTAAAACAATGATTAGGGGCCAGCCCGGTGGCGCACTCAGTAGAGTGTGGCACTTAGGAGTGCGGCGGCGCTCCTGCCGAGGGTTCGGATCCCATATAGAGACCAGTCCGCTCACTGGTTGAGCGAGGTGCGGGCGCGACACTGAGGGTTGCGATCCCGTTGCCAGTCGCACAACGGGTGTGACACTGAGGGTTGCGATCCCCTTACCGGTCACGAAAAAAAAGACAAAAAGGAAAAAAAAAAAAAACGATGATTAGTCTTACATGTCCTGCTTCTCATTTCTCATTCTCTCTCTTGCTCTCTACCCCCCTCCCTCCCCCCCTCACACACACACACACACACACACACTCTCTCTCTCTCAGATTCATACACATGCTCTCTTGTGTGTGTGCTCTCTCTCATAGTTTGCTTGCTTGAATTGGGAGCCAAATAAGATGATATACAGGTAGGTAGATAGATAGGATTGGTGAAGCGATTAGTTAATATGTCTCCTGTCTCATTTAATCTATAGGATTCCATCTGTTTTTTTTTTTTTTTTTTTTTTGGCAATATTTTTTGGTTGTTGAAGAAATTGACTCGTTTTTCCCAAAGGGTTTTCCACATTCTGTACTTTGCTGATTGTATCCTATCATATTTAAAATGTCCCCCCAAAACAAAATAGTTCTGCTATCCTCTGTATTTCCTATAAGTGGGTAGTTTGATATAGATCATTGCTGTTCAATAGAGATAAAATGTGACCCACATGTATAATTTTAAATTTTCTAATAGCTACATTAAAAAAAGTAAAAAGGTGAAATTAATTTTAATATTATATTATGTTTAACCCAGTATATCCGAAACAGTATCATTTCAGTGCGTGAACAATATAAAAATTATTGATGAGATATTTGATCTTTTTTTGTACTAAGTCTTCAAAATCCAGTATGTATTTTACACTTACAGTACATCTCAGTTTGGATGCTAAAATTTCCTCAGAAATACTTGATCTGTATTTAGATTTCCTAAAATTTATAATTGAAACAGGAGACCTACATACCCAAGTTGTTCCAAAATAAAAGTTTTCCAGTAACTGGATTGAGTATAAGGTTTTCAATTTAAATGAACTAAAATTCCATAAAATTAGGACTTACAGTTAGTTCCTCAGTTGCACTAGCCACATTTCATGTGTTCAGTAGCCACATGTGGCTAGTGGCAACCATATTGGACGGCACAGATTGATAGGCTTGATTAGATTCAAGTTTTGGTGTTGGCTTGTGGTCACGACTCTTTCACAGGTGGTGGTGGTACTTCCATCAGGAGGTACATAATGTCCGGTTGTGGCTCTTTTTGTGTGGTTTGCAGCCATGATGATCATTGCCTAGATCTGTTAATTCATTAGGGGTTGCAAAATTGTGATCTTATTTCATCATTTGTTTATTAGTTGGAATACTATTGAGAGATACTTCTCTCATCATTTATTTGGTTACTGTGTGGTACAGTTTATATAAGAAAGGCAGGATATTTCCCTTTATTGGGTTTTTAAAATACTTGGTTCCTTGGCATTCTCAAGATATGTCCAGAGTTATTTTCATATCATTATGAATTTATGAATTTAAATACATTTGGTGTGTTTCAGTCTGTTGTGGTTATTATTCTTCTTGATGGAATTCATTGAAGTTGTCTTCTAAATCATTTTGACACAACCCTTGTCTTTGAAATCTTCCTCACTTTGTGATATGTCCAGGCTCATCTTCTACATTTCCCACCCCAGGCCTGGAATCAGCCATTTTTCCAGGAAGCTATGACTTCTCTTAGTAGGAGATGCTATTATTTAGCAACTACCATATGAACACTGGAATGCTCATGATTGCTGAGTTGGTCATTGTTTCTATAACTTTTCAGTAGATTGGGCTACTAAATACATTTTTATTTTGAAGGGAAAATATATCTTGAGTTCATATGGATACTTCTGATTAAATTGTAATACTTTCACAGTTTATCATTGATTAGATCATGTTTGAGTCTCCAGTTATTCTTGCTTAATATCTTAATTCCTAGCAACACTAACATAATAGTATATTTGCTTTATCCTACTCTGTATATAATAGTTTGAAAATCATAATAAGATATTATTAGTAACAATTTGATTATTGGATGCAGTTTTAAATAGTTTAAGATTTCCTTGAGGTTCTTTTTGTCATTAAGCAACTTAAAGGCTCTTTGGGCATGTGTATAGTCGTGTGCCTATTTTTCAAAGTGTTTAACCAGCTTAATATATAGTTAGGTTTCTTTGTTTTATTTTGTTTTCAACTTTTAGGGATTGTTCTTTTTAGCGTTTTGATTTTTTTTTTCCAACTGTAATTTTGAAATGTTTTGAACCTACAGAAAAGTTGAAAGAATAGAACAAAACACCTATACTCCTTTCACCTTAGATTCACCAATGAATATTTTACCACATTTGCTTTCTCTCTCATCTCTCTTCCCTCCCTCCTTCTCACCCCACCACATGAACACTTTTTTTTGTTTTTACTGAACCTTTTGAAGGAAGTGCAGCCTTCTTGATTCTTCAACACTAAATACTTCATGCTAAAAATAAGAGATTCTCCTGTATAACCAGAATTTCATATTACACCTGAGAAAATGAGTAATTATTTTATAATATTTAGTATCCAATCCATATTTGAATTTCTCTTGGTGTTCCAAAAATGTCTTATAGGTTTTTTTCCTTTTGGAACTAGAATCTGATCAAGATTTATGAATTGCTTTTGGTTGTTATGTCTCTTCAGTTTCTTTTAATAGGGAATAGTCCCTTCACCTTTTTTTCATGGCATTTATCTTTCAAAGAATCTGTGAATTGTCTTAGAAAATGTCCCACATTATGGATATGTTGGTTTCTTTATAGTATTGTTTAACCTGTTATTCCAACCCTTGTATCTCTTACAAGTTGGAAATTTGGTCTAGCCTGGAGGCCCGATGGATTCAGGTTAAGTATTGTTTGGCAAGAACACTTTCTTGGTGACGCTGTGTACTTTCTGTTGCATCCTGCCCAGAGGTACATCATGTCAGAATGTATCCACTGCAATCTTCAGGGTGATGTTTTGGCATCTTGTGAATATCTTGTTCCCCAACAATTTTTTACCCAGTGGTTTTCACATTTTGATTTAATTTTGTTTTATAATTATATAACATCTTCATGTGGTTCTAAAGTATAAAACAAGGCACATGGAGAGAACTCTAACTTCCATTCTTGTCCCCTTTACCTCTCTTTCTCAATAGGCAACCCTTTTAATTAGCTTTTGGATTATCCTTTTTTTGTTGTGTGTTTAAAATACAAATATATCCGTATGCAAATATAGTCATATTCCCTCCACCTTTTCTTAGATAAAAGATAGCATACTATTGTGTGCCTTTCCTATTTTGCTTAAAAACCTATCCTGGAGACCTCTCCACAGCAGCGTATAAAGATCTTCAGAAGGGCTTTCTAAAAAATACATGTTGACTATCCCTTATCCAAAATACTTGGAACCAGAAGTGTTTCGGATTTCAGGTTTCTTCCGATTTTGGAATATTTGCAGAATACATACCAGTTGAGCATCCCTAATCCCCAAATCTGAAATCCGAAACGCTCCAATGAACCTTTCCTTTGAGGGTCATGTTGGTGTTCAAAAAGTTTAAGATTTTGGAGGATTTCGGATTTCAGATTTTTGGATTAGGGATGCTCAACCTGTATGTTCATGTCCTCCCCTCTCTCAGGATAAAGTCTAAAAACCTTATAAGGCCCTTCATAATCTGGCTTCTGCTTATCTATACATCCTCTTCTCTTTCTGTGCCTTCTCCCAACACACTTGTATTTGTGCATGTACACACACACACATACAATTGCTGCTACTGCCATATTGGATTGTGGGGGGGGCTTTTGAAGTTTATTGAATTGCTTTTGAATTGCTTTCTATTCAATGAATTAACCATGAGCAAACCCCCCTGGCTTTTGCTTATGATATTCCCAACTGCATGGAAGACTGTTACTTCTCTCTGTCCTCACTCATTTATCCTGTAGGCCTTAGTTTAAACATGTTCTCGGGAGCCTTCCCTAGCCCCAGAGTCTGAGTTAGGTGCCTTTCTTGTGTGCTGATTCAACACTGTCTGCTTATTGTTGTTTTCACATTCATCCTCAGTATTCTGATTGTTTACTTATACGTGTTCCTCTGTTAGACCCTTGAGCTCTGTGAGCACAGGAACCATGGCTCACAGGACATGATGGCCCTAGTGCCTGGCACTTGGTAGGCATTCAGTAAATATTTATCGACTAAAAGTGGCAGAAAGGCACAAGCCCAGACATGCGTTGCAATATCCATAAGACCTAAAACCAAACTCAGGTGGAGTTTGCTCAGATGTAGTGATCTAAGCAGAAAACGTGAGTTGCCTTATTCATTGTGAAGCTGTAGATGGAGTCCAGAGCAGCCTGTGTAGGAGCCTGTAGGTCACCTTGGGATGGTGCTAGCTCATGGCCTGGGCTGAGAGCCAGAGAGGGGCACTACCAGCTGCTCCTCCTGAGACAAAGAGTTTGACAGGGCCTAGGAGAAGGGCTAGAAATGAAAAGGTGGTGTTAGCCTGTAATATCCAGGGATGGTGGGAATGGTTACTGTGGGCAGGATCTGGTGGAAGGAGCTGAGCTGGGGAAGAAGAACCTGCCTTCTTCATGAGAACAGGCACCCAGGCTCCAATCGGTCAATCATCTCTGTCTGGGCCTGGATGTAGGGGCCAGGCCCTTGATGTTGCTGGGCCTGGGGCTTACAGGATGCCCAGGCTGAGGAGGAAATCAAGCAGGAGATGAACACACTGCAGCAGAAACTGAATGAGCAACAGAGTGTACTTCAGCGTATTGCTGCTCCCAACATGAAGGCCATGGAAAAGCTGGAAAGTGTCCGAGACAAGTTCCAAGAGACCTCAGATGGTAAGATCTACCCTTCTGTTTGGGCCTAAGATGAGGGCCGGAAGCTGGAGGTATGCCAATGGCTTGCTATACATCACAGCAGCTCCTGTTTTTACATACTTTTTTACTTAAAACTCCCAGGAGCCCTAAACAGTGGGGGTTATCATACCTGCTTTAGAGTGGAAAACTGCTGAGGTTTTGAGAGGGTAAATGACCTGCCCAAGGTCACACAGCTGGTTGCTGGTAGAGCCTAGAGAGGAATCCATTTTTATGTGGGTCCAGGCCCATGTTCCTCTACCCTGTATCCAGTGGCTTGCCCACTGAATGCAGGTACCTTATGGGACCCTCTTCTTGGGAACCTGTTCAGGCATTCCTCTCCTTCTGTGGGATGTCCCTCCTCTGGATTGTCTTTTGTAGGTCATTCTTGCCAGGGTGTGATCCTCAGCCCTGGCAGAGCCAGGGCACTGTGGGGTCACCTGTCTTTCCTTCTGGCAGAGTTTGAGGCAGCCCGAAAGCGAGCAAAGAAGGCTAAGCAAGCATTTGAACAGATCAAGAAGGAGCGCTTTGACCGTTTCAATGCTTGTTTTGAATCTGTGGCTACCAACATTGATGAGATCTATAAGGCCCTATCCCGCAACAGCAGTGCCCAGGTAGGCTGGAGCCCCTTACCCAACTGGCTCCTACTATTGTCAGTTGCCCTTCCCTCTAGGCTTCCCGTCCCCAACTCCATCCAGGCTCAGATCCAGATCCTAACCCATCTGCCTTCCCTTAGGCATTCCTGGGGCCTGAGAATCCTGAGGAGCCCTACTTGGATGGCATCAACTACAACTGTGTGGCTCCTGGCAAACGCTTCCGGCCTATGGACAACTTGTCAGGCGGGGAGAAGACAGTGGCAGCTCTGGCCCTGCTCTTTGCCATACACAGGTAAGACTGTCCCCCAGGGCAGTTGGTGGAGAGACTGAACTGAGGCCATCAGAGGCTCTGGGGCCCAGGGATATGCAGAGATCTATGGAGGTGAAGATATTCTGGTGGAATCTGGATTTCATCCCTATTTCCCTGCCTACCGCAGCATATCTGGCCTTGGTTTTTCTCGACCTGTGTTCCCCATCTACCCTCATCCACTTGGCATGTCCTCACTGGCTCCTGCATGTATTTAGTCCCACCTCCAAGCTTTTGCTCATGTGGTTGCTGGCTAATAAGCTCTTTCCATGCAAATCTAGCTTGACTGTTTCCATCCCTTCACACCTCCTCCTTCTCCTACCCTTCCTCTAGGAAGCCCTCTTTGGCCACAGTGTCATACCCTGACCTCCCCTTCCTGAATACCAGTAGTACTTAAGGTCTAATCCCCACAGCTTAGTGCTTGATTGTGCAGCATCATTCCATAAGCATTTCTTGAGTGCTGCTCTGTACCAGACCCTGTAGAGGGATTGGGGACACAAATGAGTCAGACATAGTCTCTGGCTTGGAGAAGCTCATAGTCAGGTAGAAGTTAGCACACTTTCTGTTTATGGTGTCTAAGTGTTGTAACCAGGTGAGCGTGGGTGCTGTGGATACACAGAGGAGGGACACAACCCAGTGCAGGGAAGGGTTTGGGTGGGCCAGGCAAGGCTTTTAAGGGCAGGAGACACTTGAGTAGGAAATATAAAGTACAGGTAGAAGTTTGCCAGGGAGACCAGCAGGCATTCTAGGCCAAGGGTGCAGCATGTGCAGAGACAAGGAGGCATGGCAAAGCATGGTGAGTGTTGGGATGGGGTGGACCTGTAAGTAGCTTGGTCATTATGGCCAGAGCCTATTTCTCCAGCCAGCCTTGAAACTCTTGAGAGGACCATGCTTGTGGTTCTGCAGGATCCTGGAGCAAAAGGCTGGGTGCAGAGGAGAGTTTGGTTGGCGTATTGGCTTTTAGGGGCTCAGGCAACACTAAGACCTGGGTTTTTTTAGTTTCTGAAGAAGTGGAGAGTGAAGCTGGCCTTCTGATTGGCCTTGGGGCTCTCCCACCCCACCTTGCCGCCCCCTCAACCCCCTCAGTATCAGCTTACCTACTGGTTCCCTCCCAGCTACAAGCCAGCCCCCTTCTTCGTCCTGGATGAGATCGATGCTGCCTTGGATAACACCAACATTGGCAAGGTGGGTGCAAGGAAAGTGGGCACCGGGAGGGAGGCCCCCAGGTTGGGGCTGGGTTTCAGGGAGCAACTCCTGAGTGTGCCCTAGCCATTCCTGCTGCCTGTTCTCTGCCTGGGAGGCTGGGCCCAGGGTCATCCACGCTGTGGTAGTCAGTAGCTTCCTCTCATCCTCTCTTTCCCCCACCCTCCACACCTACCCACCCCCTCTGCCTACTGGTTCTGACTGGAAAACGCAGGGGATTGTTAGGGCTTGAGCCCTGCTAAGTGCCCGGCGGCCCCTCCCACAGGTGGCAAATTACATCAAGGAGCAGTCGACTTGCAACTTCCAGGCCATCGTCATCTCTCTCAAGGAGGAGTTCTACACCAAGGCTGAGAGCCTCATTGGAGTCTATCCTGAGGTAGGGCGGGCCTGGCTCAGGAGCCAGCCACACTCCCTGCCTGACTCCCTAGGGCAGGAAGGGAAGGCTGCAGTGGAGGAGAGCGGGGGGAAGCATAGAGAATCAGGTCCTGAATGGCCATCTGGGCTTTTTGGAGCCCTGCCGTGGAAGCTTAGCCAGCCCAGCCGGCAGGGCCATTGCATTTGGGGACAGGTGGAAAGGCCAGGCAGAGGAAGCCAGACAGTGGAGAAAGGAGGAGAGTGCAGAGGTAGTCAGGGAGAGAAGGCACATGGGACTGAGCACATCCTCGCAACCCCAGAGAGGATCATTGCCTGGGCTTTGGGCAGGTAATGTAGGGAGGAGGATTTGAGGTCCCAGTCCTGGGGTGCTAGACCCCTCTTCTCTCCTTACAATTTTGTTTTTCTTTTTCTCTCTCCTCCTTCAGCAAGGGGACTGTGTGATCAGCAAAGTCCTGACCTTCGACCTCACCAAGTACCCAGATGCCAACCCTAACCCAAATGAGCAGTAGCAGTAGTTCTGCCCTCCCGCCCTATCTGGATCCCTAAGCTGCCCTTTTCCCAATCTCTGGATATTTGGCTCCCAGCCTTCCTCTGTCTCCTGGCCCTTTTTGGTATAGTCATGGGATTTAAGCACTGCTGTCAAGCACGAAGAGGAACAGAGGTGATTAGGTCTGGAGCAAAAATTCCTGAGCTACAGGGAGCATCCTGGCCTCTGGAAGGAGGTGCTGAGCTGAGCTGAACTGAACAGGGCCATCTGTCCATCTCTCCTCCCCAATCTCGCCCTTATCACCCATAATCATGGGTCCCTTAGGTCCTTTGCCCACTGTGTGTGTGGGTATGTGTGTGTGGGGGTATGTGTTTCCACAGGCGTGCATGTGGGTGTGATTGTAATATAATACAAGATATTGGAGACCTGTTTTAGGAGGAGCCTAGGCCGATTCCAAGAGAGCTTAGGATGACAGCACCCTAGAGGGGCAAAGGTACTTGGGACCTCATAGGAGTTTTAAGCAGTCACCTGAAACTGCCGTCATTCACTCATGTATTCATCAAACACATACTGAACATCCTCTGTTTGTCAGCCTGTGTGCTTGGAATAGAGTTGAATCAGACATGATCTTTATCCTCCTGGCTTAGGAGAGTCAGTGGGTTCATGAATTGCTGTGGTTAGCTGGACATCATTTGTACAGTCAGCCCTCCATACCTGTAGGTTCTGTGTCCACAGACTTAACCAGCTGCCATTGAAAATATTCAGGAAAAAAACAAAAGTAATGCAACAGAAAGGAATACAAATTTAAAGACAATACAGTACAACAACTATTTACATAGGATTTACATTGTATCTAGGGATGATTTAAAGTACAGAGGAAGATGTGCATAGGTCATATGCAAATGCTGCACCATTTTATATAAGGGACTTGAGCATCTGCAGATTTTGGTATCTGTGTGGGTCCTGGAACCAATCCCCTTGCGGATGCTGATGGATGACTGTACTTTGAATTTGAAAAGAGGAGGATTACCTCCAGGCTTCTTGAGAAGGTCACATTTGAGCTGGACCTTGACAAATTGGTAGGATTTGGTCAGGCACTAGGAACAGAGCATGGGCTCTGGGGACAGTTATAGATTCTGATCCCACTTTTGATCATTACTAGTTGTTTGGCCTTGGGCAAGTCATTTGACCTATCTGTGCCTCAGTTTCCTCATCTATAAAATGGGGCTAACAATATTACCTACCTCATAGGATTTAATGATGTCAAGCTTCTCACTGGAGGCCTTATTCCTGCTTGGATCCCACTAGCTGCCAACCTCTCAGAATACAAGCCTTCTCATACCTGGACCCCTGAGGGCTTCTGATCCCGGCTGTTGGGACAGAAGGAGCCTCCAAATCTGGGAGGTGCCGAATGCCCTGGTTACTGGGAAAGTTCCAGGGCAATGATGAGGTTTACCTGGTAAGGAGGGCCTGAGGAAGCCTATACTTTCAACCGGGTATGATAACAGGGTGCTTGGACCGCAATCTGGGTTCTGAGGAAATAGGGGAGAGGTAGCCTGGGCCACTTCCCAGCCTAATGTGTGAGGTTCCTTTTGGGAATTAACATTAGCTGTAAGGACTGCGCAGAGGTATCAAAGCCTGTTGTGGTGAGTTCAGCTTTTACTCACATATGCCACCAGACTTTTGTCTTAATCTGTATGTTGCTTTTTGGTTTTTTGAAGTTAAGTCAGTTCTAATTACCCAAGTAATGCATGAATCCGTTTTTTTAAGGAATTAGATTGTTACAGATACAGGTATCCTCATTCAACCGCCAACCACTCCCCCTCCTGATGATTCTTACCTGCTGTTAAATTTGTTGTATTTTCATCTAGACTTTAATACTTTTACATAAATATATGAATTCATTGGAAATATTGTGTTTAATGCAAATGGTATATTCTGCAGTTTGCTTTCTTTGCTTAACAGTGTTTTTGAGATCCGTGCATGTTGTTAAATATGTATCAGTCCATCCTCTGTGATTGCTGTATAGATTGCCATCATATGACTACCACATTTTATTTGCCCATTTCTCTTGTGATGCACATTGACTGTTTTCAGTTTTTGCTGTTGCAAAATATTACACAGGAGCATCCCTGTACCTGTGTGCAAGTGTGTGCATGTATGTGTGAAAATTTACCTAGGGTTGATTCCTAGAAGTGGAATTAGAGTCATAGGATATTTATATACTTGTTTTAATAGATACTTCCAAATTGCCCTCCTGTACTATTTACTCAGTATTTTTCTTGAGGCGATCTGAGGTCTAACATTGTTATCTATATCAGTTTCATCCTAAGTAGTGATATCCATGCAATCACAAGTTTATGCGCTAATCATGTATTTTTCTAATACATATTAAAAGGTGTTAACTATCAAAACAAAATAAATTTGTGTTCAACCAAAGAAGTCACATACCACCAGTGGTACATGTGCCATTATTTGGCGAATGCTGACATATGGAAGAGCTCAATTTGGGGGTCAGACCTGGTTCAAATCCTAGCTGTAGAAACTTGGGCAAGTTCCTTCAACTCTGAGCCTCAGTTTCCTCATCTATAAAAGCAGATAACACCTACCTTGCAGCAGTGAAGAGAAGATTAAATGAAATACATCATTTGGCTGGCATCTAGATCACCACAGCCCTTTAAAGGTAGCAATTGCTATTCTCCTCACTTTACATATGAGGAAACTGAGGCCCAGAAAGGTTAAGTAACCCACCTGCCAGATAACGTCCTGGGTTTGAGCCTGGGTCCTCTGATTCATTCTAGTGCTTTCTGCACTATAAGGGTGGTTATCAACCTGGACTGCACATCAGAATCATTTGTGAAGCCTTTTTCTTTTTCAAAAACCAAAGCAATAGGTAAAACAGGTAAAAAATAGAATAGTGGTACAGAAGGGCTCATAATGAAAAGCAGCAGTTCTCTGCTGCACCCCCACATCCAAAGGATGTGGAGCTCTTTAAAAATAAATTGCTCTGGTCCCGCCTCTGGAAATCTGATTCAGTAGGCATGAACAATAACCTGGATAACTAACCCCTACCTCACAGGATGGAAAGGATTACATGAGGTGCCTTGGGCTAAGGCCCTGGCACACAGGAATACAAGTGCTACAAAGGAGTATCAAGGACTTAAGACCTGAGGATCAAGGAGGTGAGATGACTTGTCCAAGATTCCAGTGGTGTAGTGGCATAGTCTAGACTTCCACTCAGATCTCCTAGTGCTTGCCTACTGCTCTTTCCTGTTGTGCCCTACTGCCTCCTGTCATTGCAAGGCAACTAGTGTCAGTGAAGGCTATGCTCAGAGGAGGGGGGACACTGGTGTGTTTCCAAGAGCAAGCTTTATCGGAGAATCCTTAGGGCTTAGAGGGACTAGGTTGACTCCCTTATATTCTAGACCCAGTAGCTTTGGTCTTGGAAGTTGAAGCTACTCCACAACAGAATCTACTTTTAACTGGGCACTTCACGCTGGAAATCACAGTGTTGCACACCAGGAACACAAAGATGAATAAAATCTTTATCCTGCAGTTGAAGAGTTCATTGTCTAGTGGGGGGGGGGGGCAATTTGTAAAACAGCTGTTAACCATACAATGTGATCAGTGCTGTGACAGAAGAACAGGAGGGGCATCTAACTTAGAGATTCAGGGAGGGCATCCTCTGGTCTAGAGGATGACTCCTGAACTGAGTCTTGAGAGACTGGTAGGAATGAGCCAGTTGAGGAAATAGAAGGAGTTCCCAGGTAGTGGAAACTATATGCAAAAAGACCTGCAGGCAAGATATAGCAAAGCAGTTTGTGAAGATTCCTGGGGAGGTGGAAGAGCAGCAAGAAAAGCTAGAGAGGTAGTTAAGTGCCTTGCTACAGAGTTCAGATTTATCTTGTGGGACAGTGTGGCTCCCAAAGTGAACCAGAAACATTGTGCGTGCTGGGCCCCAACCTCTAAAGACTCAGTTTCACTAAGTCTGGGGTGGGACCTTGGAATCTTGAGTGCTTATAAAGGTCACTACGTGACTAGAGTGAGCCAGGTTTGGGAACCAAAGCTCGAAGGCAGTGGGAGCCATGAAATGGTTTTAAGCAAGGGGGACTCAGATGTGAATTTAACAAACCTGTTCCTGGCCAGCCAGCCAGTGTGGAAATGGATTAGTTTAGATGTTCAGGCTGTATGCGCCCATGCCTATAGTTTCCTTGTTCAACTTCTCACACTATTATTATATTTGTTTATTTTGTCTCTGAATAAGCTGTAAGCACGAGGGTGGGCCTGGGGATATCTTGCTTACCAGTATATCCCCTGCAAAAAGCACAGTGCCTGACACAAAACAGGCACCCCAAAAAGTTTTTGAATGAATGCATGAGCGAATGCATTTGAGAGAGAATGGAGATGGAGATTCCTTAGGAAACTATTGAAAAGACAGGGAGGCCTGTTCTAGGGCAAGGGCAGTAGGAATGGATTGGAGGTGATAAGGTGTGAGCTGTTAAGGGAAGACGATGAACTGGACTTGGTGACTGATTATTGGATGTGGAGGGTGACTGAAGGGATAGAATGAGTACCATGAATAGCCAGGATTCCTACCCTATCCCAGTTGTCTCTTTCCTCATCCATCTCTGAATCAGAATCTCCTTCCAACTTCCTCAGTAGCTGGAATAATTCCCTCAAGTTAGTTAAACATTCTGTGTGCTGTGTGGTCTCCCACTCTTCCCCCCATTCCCCAGCCATTGATTCATCCAGTTCAGTAAATCTTGGCTAAGCACCTCCTATGTGCAGTGAGGCTCTTCCAAGCCAGGACTCCAACTCCTTCTTTCCTACTTCAAGAGATGTTTTGGGGGGGCTTTCCCAGGTAAGACTCACATCCCTTATACACTAACATAGTGAGATGCCCAGAATGTCAGACCTGTAAAGGAACTTGGACATTTTGCCCAACCCCCTCCTGAGGCCCTCAAAGGGGAATTAACTTCCCAAGATGCCACTGCTATGAAGTATTGGAGCCAGAGCTGGAACCTAAGTTCCCTTTCCACATTGCCTCTAGAGCTTTGATCTTGAGCTATCCCATTGCAGATCAGGACAGGCAGAGGTGGTCAGGGAGAAGGTGGGACTTAGGTTGAGCCTTGAAGGTCAGTGTACTGATAGGCCAAACAAGATGCTTGCCAATTACACTGCCCCTTTCTGGAAACCCTCGGCAAACTTGCCATGCCCGCAGTCCCTTCTGAGGGGTTTCTTTAGCATAAGTTGCCATGCTCTGTACCATGTGACCTCACAATCCTGACCACAGGTGGCTAGATTTGAATAGTATTTGACTCAAGGACAGCCAATCTCTAGGCTGGCCAGTGGCTGGTTAGGTGGATTGGTGTAAGAACTCCACCTCACGGGTGGCATGTATTGAATGGCAAATGCATGAGACAGATCTTCTTTTAGTGAGGGTGAATGTGAGGCATTCAAAAGAAGTCAACAGTTAATTAGAATCTAATGAGGCAGAAGTGGTGGATGAGAGGTGGCCAGAAACTAAACAAACAGCAAAAGCAAGAAAAAGCTGCAGAAGTCGTTAAGTCAGCAAAGGTCATGAGACATTTGTATCATGAGATCATGGGGCCACAAGGTAGCAGAAGCCATGAAGCGGCAAGGCAACAATGGGTCAAAAGGATGCAAAAGCCATGAAACAATGGGAGCCACAATGTAGCAAGAGCCACAAGAAACAAACCATGAGACAAAACCGTGACTGAGATCCATGAAGCAGCAGAAGGCTTGAATAGAGATCCATGAGGCCACAGAAGTGATACAGCAAGAGCCACAAGGTAGCTGGAGCTACGTGGCAGCAAAGCAACAGGAACGGAAGAGGCAGGAGTTAGAGGCAACAGAAGCTACAACACAAGCTGTGGATTAATAGGAATTGAAGCCCCAAGAGCTATGAAGCTGCAAGAACCAGGAAGCCTAGTTCTTCCTGGTGAAGAACTGTGAGGCAGCAAAAGCCATGGGCTAGCAATGAGGGGAGCAGAAAGAAATTAGTCAGCAGTAGGAGGAGTATAAATAAAGCTAGAAAGTTGAGTCACCATTTTGGGAAGCACCAGAGAAGGGAGCAACAGATGCCTGCAGCTGAGGGGGTGACAAGATAAGACAGGCTCTAGAGCTGCTTTAGATCAAGAACCATTTTCAAGTTTTTGTTCTGTGAGGCTGCCTGTGTAGCTGTTCTTGTCTTCCTTATTTCCCTGTGAATGATTTAATAAATCCCTATCACTGACCTGAGTGTGTTTTTGTTCCTTGAAATCTAGAAGAGATTAACCCTATGGTGTGCAGTTTAGATGGGTGGAGAGCAGGGCAGAAGGTCTTCCTGGTGGGTTTGAAGCAAGATACAGAGGTGGGAATTCACCCATTCTTTCTCTCATGCCCTCACTTCATTTACTTATTGGCTTATTTTTCTCATTCATTCATCCACTCATCATTCATTCATTCACTCACTTATTCATACCCTAACTCATAACTCATTCACTTATTCACTTATTCATGCATTAATATAAACATTCACTTGCTCATTTGTTCGTTCCTGTATTCACTCATGCATCATTTTCCCATCCATTCGTTCAGCAAGCATATGTTGAATTCCTGCTGTGGGTCAGGCCCTGTGCTAGGTTCTGGGGATAACATATACTTCCTGCCTTCCAGGAATTCACAGTTTAATTGGGGATTCAGAGAAGTAAGCGGATAAGTACACTAAGTGTGGCAGATGATATAATGGAAATGTAAATGAGGCAAAGTGAGCATATAGGAAGCATTGGATGGTTCTCCCTGGGGTGGGGCAAGTTGGAGGGAGTACTCAGGAAAGCCTTTATAGAGGAGGGGGCACTTGAATTGAGTCTTGAAAGAGGAGTTTGTGTTTATCACGTGGAAAGGTAGGAAAGAACATTTCAAGCAGAGGAGCTGCCTAAGCAAAGTTATATGAAGAGTGTGAAAGTGCAAGGGTTTTGTGGGGACTGGGCATTGTCTCATGCAGTGGAAGAAGTGACGGAACTCAGGCTACCAAGCTTAGCTTTGACCCTATGAGCAATGGGAAGCTACAGAAGGAGTTGAAACAGGAGAGTAACAGAGTCAGATTGGTATTTTAGGAAGATTACTCTGGTAGCTGGTGTGAAAGAAAGTTGGCATGAAACACTGACCTAAATAATGTACTTGAAGAAAGTACATGTAAGTGTCATAATTAGAGGCATGAACAAAGACATTTGGGTGCCCCCGAAGAGGGGAAGAGAAGTTCTACCAGGGGACAAGGAAGACATTTTTGGAGGAGGTGGAATTTAAGCTGAGCCTTAAATAATAGGGAGGGTTCCAACTGGTAGAGATAGGGAAGAAGGGCTTTCCGGGCCTAGAAGACATGAAAATAAGCAAGGAGGTAGGAGTAATATGCCATGTTTGGGCTAACAAATATTCCAGTTTGACTGGAGCAGAGGCTGCATTTCAAGGAGAGGCTGGAAGGGACACTGCAAGGTTTCTCAGAAAAATAATATATTCTGCTGCAGCAGGTCTGGAGGGACAAGGGAATTTAGGGAGGGTTGTGGGCAGGAGTGTCTTTTTTGTGCTTTTTAAAATTAATTTTTTTCTCAAGTGTTCATTTTAAAATAGAAGTAATGCAGGCACGTTATTTAGAAAAATCAGTAAACTCAAGGGCCGGCCCGGTGGCGCATGGATAGTGTGCCGCTTGGGAAGCGCGGCTGTGCTCCCGCCCGAGGGTTCGGATCCCACATACAGACCGGTTCCCGCTCACTGGCTGAGCGAGGCGTGGGAGCAGCACCGAGGGTTGCAATCCCGTTGCCGGTCCCCGGTCCGGTACGGGGGCAACACTGAGGGTTGCGATCCGTTGCCGGACACGGAAAAAGAAAAAAAAAAAAAAAAAAAAAAAAAAAGAAAAAAAGAAAAATCAGTAAACTCAAATCAGTACAGAAGGACTTATTATAAAAAGCAAGAGTACTGCCTTACACATCCCCCACCCCCACTCTCACTTTTAGCAACCACTTTTAGTTATTTCTTCTGATTCTTATCTGCATACCTAAATAATATGATATGTGAGCAATTTTTTTTTATCATCAATTTCAGACGTTACCCATTGATGTCCTGCTATGATGTCCTCCTGCTTCTAATATAATTTAGTTTCTCTATTGGTTAGCTTTCTGAATTTAAGTAACACTTTATTTTTTGTTTCATGAACTAGAGACAATATTTCTTGATCAGAACTTTGTTAGATGAGAGAATATCCTTTCCTTTAGCCCTCTTCCCCAGTGTTAACCTTCCAACCTCTGTCATCTGTTTTTTTATATTGTCAAAGCTGATGACATTGAATTCTGTTCTGTAATAATGATTGAGTTTTTTGGTATTTTGTCTATAGTCTGATTCTAAAAGTTGAAAAGGAATAAACACCTGTTAATATGACTATATAAATATTTTTCATGGCAAAGCCAAGCAATGTACTTTTATAATTTTTCCTTGTAGTAGCTTTTTCTTTTTCCTAAAGTTTCTAATCATTTTCTCTTTCACTATTTTACTTTGTCACATATTTCTTTTTTTCTTTTCAAAATCTTCATTACATTAGGAATCCCATAAAGTCTACTTTTTGCCCCCCAGGAGGCCTTCCTCCTAGATACCTTCAACCCCTTTCAAATATGGACTAGTTGCTTCCTAAGGCCTGGTGCATAGCTGTCATTTTGGAACTTCCCTTCACTGCTTTCCATGGTTATATCCACTATTTATTGATTCCTGGGGTTTTTGTTTGTTTGCTTGTTTTTCCTATTGTTTTGATGGAGCACATCCTCAAGTAACTTTCTTGGAAAGTTTATGTAGGAAGTAGACTTCCTGAGTGTTTGCGTGTCTGAAAATATCTTTATCCTATTCTCACACTTGGCTATAAAGTTTGGGATTCCACGTCATTTTCCCACAGAACTTTGAAGGTATTGCTCTACTTTCTTCTAGCATACAGTTTTGATGATAAGAAGTTTGATATCAGTCTGAGTCTCATGGGTTTATGGGTAACTTTCTCCATTGCTTTTTCTCCTCTCTTTCAAGGACCCCAATGACACAAATGTTAGATCTTTTGTAATAGTCCAGGGTCCTTGAGGCTCTGTTAGTTTTTTTCCTCCAGTCTGTTTTCTCTCTGTTTTCCAGATTGGGTAATTTCTATTGTTCTGTCTTAAAGTTAACTGATTCTTTCCTCTCACCTCTCCATTTTGTTGTTAGCCCATCCATTGAGGTTTTTATTTTGGTTTTTGTATTTTTCAGTTCTAAAATTTCCATTTGGCTCTTCTTTATATCTTCTATTTCTTTGCTGGCAGGTTTTACTTTTTCATTTGTTTTAAGCATGTTCCAAATTGTTTGTTGAGGCATTTTTATGATGGCTCCTTAAAAACTCTTGTCAGATAATCTTAACATTTCTGTCGTCTTAGTGTTAGTGTCTATTGAGTGTGTTTTCTCATTCAAGTTGAGATTTTCCCGGTTCTCAGTATAATGAGTGATTTTCTATTGAAACCTGGGCATTTTTGGTATTGTTTTATAAGATGCTGGATCTTATTTAAATATTCTGTTTTAGCTTGCCTCCTCAAACACCACTCTGGCAGTGGAAGAGGGTATAATGCCTTATTACTGCCAAGTGGGTGTGGAAGTCCAGGTTCCCACTTGGTGTCCTTTGATATTGTGGGGGTGGGGGTAAGTGTTTCCTTGTTACTGACAGGTATGGGTAGGAGTCCTAGTTGCCAAAACTTCTCTGACACCACCCCAGTGGGAAGGGAGAGGGCAACTCATTGCAGCCAGTGATGGTGGAATTCTAGGCTCCCCCGTCTTGGCCTTTGCTGTTGGGGTGGGAGCAGGGCCACAGTTTTCTTCTATGATGTTTGGTTGTGGTAGAGTGGTTGTTATCTAATTGCTGGTTCCTTCAGCCCTAAGTCTGGGATAGATGGGGTAAAAAACAAACTCAGGGAATTCACCACCATGTCACTCCTCTGCTACCAAATTCCCTACCCAGTTTGCTGCCTTCTGTCCATTTTCAGTCTTCTTATGTATATATATAATGTCTAAGAATTTCAGCTCTACTTAGTGGGAAGAATAGGGAAAAGTACTTCTACTCCATCCACCACTACCCCCTTATTATTTTTAAAGAATGTTATTCTTGGTGTTTTAAAATTTCATAATTATATGTTTAGGTTTGGAATCTTTTGTCATTCGTTGTGCTGGCCATTTGTTACATCCCTTTATTTTGAAGTCCTTTAATTCTGGAGAATTCTCTTATATTATGAGGGTACTTCAAAAAGTTTGTGGAAAAATAAAAAGATAATATGATCTTTCCATGAACTTTTTGAAGTACGCTTGTATTTCTTTGATCTATTCCTCTTCTCCATTTTCTTTGTTCTTTCTTTCTAGAAATCCTTGAAGTTGGATGTCAGACCTCCTGAGTTTATCTTTTGTAATTTTTTTATTCATTCTCTCGTACTTTCCATCTCGTTCTTCCCCCTGCTTTTCCTCCCTTCCTCCACTTCCTTCCCTTCCTAGCTTTCTCCCTCTCTTCCTTTTGTTTTTGTTTATTTTCTGGGAGAAAATTTCACTTGATCTTCCAATCCTATTGCACTTCTTTTCATTTGAAAATCACATTTTAAATTTCTAAATATGCATTAGTGTTGTCTTCTCCTTTCTTATAGCATCCTGTTCTTGTTTTACAGATGCACTATCATCTTTAATCTCTCTGAGAATAATAGAGGTATTTTTATATTTCCTTCTATTCTTTGAAATATCTATTTCATTTGGGATTTTTTTTTCCTTTGCTTATTTTGGTCTCTTTCTTTCAAGTTTCAGTCTTTTCTCAAATGCCTGGTGATCAATGGTTGTTTGCTGATATTTAAGAATGTAGCAATAAAAATCTGATTGGAAGTTCTGTGTATGGGGACAGGGCTAGGCAACTGGTGGCTTTCCTTTGGGATGACTGGAGGAGAACTAAGTACTATGATGCAGATTCCCTGAATGCCAGAATGCCAAGATCTTTTCTCTGAGGTTGTTCAGATTCCTTAGAGAAGAACTCTGATTTTTGTCTAATAGGTAGACACCTGGCTGCTGTGAGTTGTGCACAAGGGTGTGGGTTGATGGTTTGATATACAGCCTTCCAATTAAACTCCCTGTTTTCAGCCCCACATCTCACTCCCACCTTTTATCATACCTGGCATTGTCAAGATCCAAGACACTCCAGGCTTCTGCACAGAAAGATCAACTCCCCCTCTGAGGCATCACCTCCATGCATACTCTAGGCTATGGCTTACTCCACCATGTTTCATCAGTCACCATTCCTCCATTTACTTTGTATCTTCCAGAAATTTGTTGAAATCTCTCTTTTGCTGAGGACCTGCTCCTATTCTCTTCATCATTGTGTTTTTACACTTTTTAAAAATTCTTTTATGATCATTTTAGCAGGGTCTCAGGAGGGAGTGGAGATAAACATGTGATAAGTCTGTCATCTTGACCGGGAAATCTACTAGTCTACTTTTAACTGTTTTTCATTTTTTTTGGTAATTATCTTCATATCTCTAATATACAGATTTTTCTATTTATCAACTTCTTTATCAATTTTAGTCATTATCTATTGACTTTCTGCCATTTATACTATCCAACTGCTCTCCTCCCATGCCCCCAATATAGTGGTGTCAATAATTAGATATCCTCTATTTCCTTACCTTTGTACCTTTTAACTGATAGACTTATACGTTCTCTTTCTATCTCTTAACTTTTGTCATCTGTACTTTTACTTTTATATTAACAAGGTTAACAATATTTACATTCTGTTCTGTAACCATAACTAAGTCATCCATGCTTTGTTGATAGGTCATTCTAAAAGTTTAAAGTTAATAAAGTGTCTACGCTATTATGATTGTGTAAATATGAGTATTGCTCCATAAAGATCCAATTAGTGTGGGGCTGGCCCAGAGGCGCACTGCTACAGTGCACCGCTTGGGAAGTGCGGTGGCGCTCCCGCCGAGGATTCGGATCCCACATACAGACCGGCCGCCCGCTGGCTGAGCAAGGTGCGGGAGCAACGCCGAGGGTTGCGATCCCGTTGCCGGTCCTGGTCCGGTACGGGTGCGACACTGAGGGTTGCGATCCGTTGCCGGTCACGAAAAAAGACAAAAAAAAAAAGATCCAATTAGTGTACTAGGATTACATTTTTTTAAAAAAAAAAAAAAAAAAAGAAAAGATGACCAGTAAGGGGATCTTAACCCTTGACTTGGTGTTGTCAGCACTACTCTCTCCCAAGTGAGCCACGGGCCAGCCCTACATTTCTTTTCTTACAGTTTTTTCCCCTGAAGTTTCTAATTGCCTTTCTTATTTTTTCCTTGCATTGTCTGACTTTATCACCTTCTTTAGTTATTACAAATTTTCAAGGAAAGTATAAAATCATTTGAATCCCCTTTTTTCCCAGATACCTTCCACCTGGAGCCCTCCGTCTTCCTGCTCCAATTTGGACTGATTGCTCTGTAGGCATGTGATAAAGCTGTCATCCTGGGACTTTCCTTCATTACTCTTCTGGGTTGGACCCAATCTTTCCTGGACCCCATATCTTCCTCTTTCTTAGTCTGCTCCCTCGTAGTGGACATTGTGGTTGTTCTCCAACATCCATTCCAATCTTCCCCCATTGTTTAACAACTGTGCAACTTGAGTGGGATTGACCCTGCCACAAGCTCTAGGTATAGGCCTCTACTGATATAAACCAATCTGAGTAATTTCATCCCCCTCACCACAGTGATGATTGGTTCAGGGATGATCCAATCACAATGAAGCTTAGGACTTTCGTTCAGCTTTCAAGGGAAGAGGTGGCCTATCTTCCATTGGATATGAACAAAGAAGCATGTAGCCTGGATGCTGCTGTTGGCCATCTTGTGAACATGTGGAAGGCCTACCTGAGGATGGAGCTGATAAATGGAGGAGGCAGAGCCAAGAGAATGACAGAGAAACGGAACTATATTCTGATCATACCATGCCCGAAGTCTCCCTGTCTATGGAATCCTCAGTTAAGTTGAGTCAATAAATTGTATTTACTGTTTAAACCAGTTTGATTTGGGTTTTCTATTGCTTTCACCTTAAAGCATTCTAATTATGCTAATTATCATCATCATTATTAATTCTAATTATTCATAATTATTCTAATTTAAGGCTTTTGGTTATCTCCCTTTGGAAATGGGATGAGTGCATGTTTGGTTATATGAGGTATATTTGCACTATATTAAGTGGAAGCATATTTTTATAGCAGAAGTATGGGAGGAAGGGTATATATGGATGTTGGAAAACCAAAGGAGTGAACTCTAGTGCTCCTTAGCATCTAAATCCCCAGCTGTTTGGGGGGGATTCTCCCCTAGTGGGAGTCTTGGCGGCAAGCAATGCCCCACTTCCTACTATGGAAACTGAAGGTGGTCAGATATTTCCCTTCCCTGCCCACCAGGCAAAAAGGGCTGAATACTCTGTTGATGGCTTTGAATCCAGAGTCAGCAACACAAAGAAGCCAGAGATGTACAAAATTAACAGAAGGATGATAGATTAGGACAGTATATTTGTAATGTGCAAAACTGACAAAAGATTAATAAATAGGAAAAGAAGATAGTAAATCCAGTAGGAAAATGGGCATAGGATATGAAGAGTAATTTACAGAAGGAGAAACTTGAATATATTGAGATTTTTCAATTCTACTGATAATTAGAGAAATAAAAATTAATACAACAGTGAGAAATTACAACAAGAATGGTAACATATAGAAAGTCAGATATTATCAAGTGCTGATGAGGATGTGAGGAAAAGGACAACCATGGGTGGGAGTATAAACTGGGACAGGTATTCCAGAGAGCAGTTGGGCAGTACCTCATGAAATTAAGTGTGTGTATACCCTACAACTCAGCAATCCCGCTTCTGGGTATATATTCTAGAGAAGCTCTCACACAGGTCCTAAGGAAACATAGTTAAAGTTGTTCATGGCAGCATCGTTTGTGGTAATGAGGAATTAGAAGCAACCCAGGTGTCCATCACCATGAGACTGGATAAACAAAATGTGGTATATTCATAGGACGGAACACTATAAAACAATTAAGAGTAATAAACTAGATTTATATATAGCCACATGGATAGGTCTTCAAAACCTAGTGTTGAGTGAAAAAAGTAAAAAACAGAATTAAATTTAGCATAAACCATTTACGTAAATGTAAAATAACACTATATATTTTCATGGATATGCATATATCTAAATAAACATATGGAAGATGGGTTAAAAGGATGTACATATTAATTACACTACAGAGGCTCGCTTAAGGGGGCAAGAGAATGGGAATGAGGATAGGGACTGTGGAAAAAATAATAAGATAAAGTAAAAGAGCAGCCTTCAATGGATTGATGATAATAATGTGCCATGAATTGAAGATTATGATTAACTCAACCTTGAAGTCCACAACAAATAACAAAATAACAAGACTAAGGATGGGTAGAGTTCATTTGAAGTGGCTTGTGATGGGTAGCAGTGGAGTAGAAGTACCGGTAGCCATAATTCTAACCATGCCATTCCTGCAGTGGGACCTTAACTGTGGTTCCTCCTGCCTAGCCTCCCTAGTTCCTGCCCCATTTTCTCAGCCCGATCTCCAGACTTTTGTGAGCTACCTGCTAATCTCACAATAAATCCCTTTTCTGCTTAAGTTAACTAGAGTTCATTTCTGTTACTTGCATCTGAGAATCCTGACTGATACATCATGCATTTTGTTGGAGAACATCCTCGAGTAACTTCTTAAGAAAGGTAAATTTTGGGGTCTTTGCATGCCTAAAAATGCAGTCATTATTTTACCTTCATATTTCAATAATGGTTTGGCTTTAGAGTTCTATGTTAGAAACATTTTTTCCTCTGATTTTTGAAGGTATTGCTTTCAGCATGTACTGTTACTGATTAGATTTGGATGCTAATATTATTCTCATTCCTTTGCTGACAATCTATTTTCCCTACCTGTGAAAGCATAACTTTTTTTTAATTCATACTTAGTGTTTTGAAATGTCACAGTGATGCTCCCAGAAGTGTGTTTTTCCATCATCATTTGGCTGGGCACCCGCTGGGTGGGCCCTTTGATTCTGAAGACTCATGTCCCTCTACTCTGAAAAAATCACTGTTTTATTTCTTTGCTAATTTTCTCTCCTTTATTTTCTCTGTTCTTTCTAGAACTCCCATTCATTGCATGGTAGATCCCCTGGATGGTTGTCTTTGTCTCCTTATTTTCTCTCATATTTTCCATGTTTTTTTTTGGGGGGGGGGGTTATTATTATATTTTGAGACATTTCCTTGACTTTTCTTCTACTGGACTTTTTTTATTTTGGCAGTCATTTTTAATTTCTAAGTACTCTTTCTTATTCTCCAAAGGTGTCTTTTTCATAGCATCCCTTTACTTCTTTTCTTTTATATATGCAATATCTTCTGTGTATGTGTGCTTAATAGAACTTTACTGGAGTCTTGGGGATAACAGAAGATAATTATCAGGACAGAAAGGTACATTTTAAATGGATGCCAGATATTACCTCTCCAAGAGAATGTTATTATTCATGCCTCTCTGAGGGGGGCTGCCTACTGGCTGTCCCTCTGTATAGCCCCCTAGCCTGATATCATGTGTGGGTACGATTATCTTCCACCAACTGTATGGTTGTGGCCATGTGCTCCCTACCTGCAGACCAGATCCCCAGCTCTCATCTTGGCACCAGAGAGAGGAAGCCATCGTTCCATTCACCACTCCCAGGCCGACTGCATTTCCTGTTCCAGCATAATGCTCCTCATATCCAATTTCTTTCTGGGATATTGTAACACCTGCCTCACAGTGGTGACCTGGTCCCCACGGCCCACATGAGGCCATCACAATAGTCAGCAGCACAGTTCACAGAATGGATTGTTTTTAAAGTTAAATAACAATATTTGTAGTGGAACCAACAATCCAGTCTCATTCCTTTTTACAGTGTTTCTTTCAACAGGAATCAACAGCATTTCAAGCCTGCATGTCTCATGATGTGGTCCCAGCTGAGTATCTTCTATGAGCAAAGGCCTGGAAAAAAATATACACACATATATCTCAAGAACGAATAATAATTTTCAGCGATAGTCTAGTTCAGCCATACATGTTCGGGATAAAAATTTAACTCAGTGGAAGCATAATACTGTTAAAGTACACCCAGATTATGTCACTACACAGAACATTTAACATTTTAATTATAGAGAATAATATCTGCTGGATGCTTATGCTGTACCGGGCACTTGAATTACCTTCATTTCATAAAGAAGGAAAGTGACGATCCCAGGTGTCGTTCACCCGGAGTCACAGAGCTAATAAATGGCAGACAGGAAATTGCACCAGGACTGTCTAACCACAGTTAACGCATGTAACCACTACACAGAGCTATCCTGGTTTCCACCAGCCACATTCAGGCTAATGGTGATAGCACAATTTTCTCTACAATAAGTGGGTGGATACCTGAGATACCTCACTCTAAGTAAAGAGCCTATTCTGGTAAGTTTGCTTCCAAGGGGAATTGATGCCCTTTCCTCTGAAGACCGAAAATTATTACCAGCTTTTATTTTTAAAATGTTTTTTTCATAGAAACCATAACACTTTATTTTTTAAATTTTTTAATCAAAGTAATACGAGTTTATAGACACAGTTAAAAAAAAATAAAATAGTGCTAAAGGATGCCTAATAAAACCCAGCATTATCTTGTCCCACTCCTTCCCACTGCAAGTCCTGCTCCCTAGAGGCAACTACTTTCAACTCTTAGCTGTTTCTTCTGGCATTTACCATTCCCAAATCCCTTCCTCCTTGCCACCTCCCACTCAGAGACTTCTCAACAGCCAGCTGTTTGCTTTCTTAGCCTCCCTTGCAGCTAAAGATGGCCATATGACCCAGCTATGGCCAATGAGATGTTTGCTTGGGGCCTTCCGAGAAAACTCTTACTTTCCTGAGTAATAGATGCACATTGCTGATGCTGTCCCCTTCCTTCTTCTTTCTGCCTTGAATGCAGTTGTGCTGCCTGGAGTTGTGACAGCCATCTTGTGACCATGAAGGGATGAACATGAGGAGGAGGACAATATGTTAAGGAAGAAAATGTTAGAAGGAGCCTGGTTCCTTGATGGCATTATGGAGCAGCTGAACCCATGCAACACTTCCTGCTAATTGAAAAAAATAAATAAATGAAGCTGTATGTGTTTAAGCCTCTGTCAGTTGGGTTTTTTGTTACTTGTAGCTGAAAGGATTTTTAACTAACAGACTACCATGATTCTTCATAATATACTTATACTACTATTTCTAAACTTAGCAATTTGAGATACTATCCCTTGATGTCTTATTATGGTAGAGGAGGATTTTATCCCCCTCCACACACACCCCTACTTTCCCTCCTTTCATTCTTCCAATATATTTATATTCCAATTCCTAGTAAATCAGTAGTCGCTACAGAGCCAAGAAATGTGCTATAATTATGTGGATTTTTCTTCATTTTTTTTTGTTTTCCTGAATTTAATAATTAATTGGTATTTTTTTCACTTGCATCATGCCTAGCTTTGATTTTCCTGTTTGTTTAATCAGTTCACTCATAAGCCTATTAACATATTTTTCCTAAATGCTCAAACCTGTCAGCCCCTTCATTTAAGATGAACACAATAAAAAGTTGACTGGGAGGTCTGTGTAACAGGCAGGAGTCTGTCAAGTCAATTGTTAGACTTCCCTTTAGGTGACTGGGTGGGGACCTGCGCAGTCTCCTAGAGTACCTCTAAGTACAGAAAGTGGAGGTCTTTGCTCTGGGACTGTTTGATTTCTTTGGAGAACCCTCTGGTGTTCTGCTGGGGTGTAGATGCTTGGCTCTTGTGATTTCCACACATAAGCATGGGAGAGGTGAAGGGAGGTTGGGAGGAGGTCAACTGTTCCAACACATACTTTCAGTGATCCCCTGGTCTACGTCTCTCTCCCACTGTCAAGATTCCTTTTCTGCACCTCTCCAGGATATTGTAGATTAGCCCTGTCTGGTGAATATCTCCCAGGTGTGGACCATGCCTATGCCTTTCCCTGCCCTGCTTTCTCAGTTACCTGCCCCTCCAGCCCCTTTCTTCCTACCAGAAAGCCTTTGAAATCTCTCCCCCATTGATGGGAACTCTTCCACTTTTCTTTGGAGTTATGGGTTTATACCCTTGAATCTTTTATTTTATGGAGTCTCATAATTTAGAGGAAACAAATGTATCCAACCTTTTCGAGTGGAAGTTGCAATCTGAATTTTTAACTGCACTAGGTTATCTGGATACACTAAGTCTGCAGACCAACATTTGTGAACCATTGGCAATGGAAAAAGCCTGGGTTTGGAAATCTTAAGGATTTGAGTTTGAATTCAACTCTCTGACCTCCTCACTCAAATCACATCCATGGGCCTCAATTTTCTCCTTTTTAAAGTGGGAATAATAATGTCTACCTGTTTGAGTTCTGGGAAGATTTCCTTACATACTGTGTATAAAGTATCCAACACAGAACTTGGCAGACAGAAGGTGTCAAAAAATAGGAGAGATCACTTTTTAATGGGAGCAAGTGGGAAATGTGATTGGAAAGATTTGAATCAGGTTTTCAGGGGGGTCTAGAATGCCAGGAATTATTCTTGTGACACAGGAAATTTGGCAAGCTCGTGAGCAGGGGAACAATGTGATCCCAAAGAATTTGTCGCATTGTCACATTGTTCTCTCGGTCTGGTCTGGGGAGGGAGCAAGAAGCCCTTGGCCCAGCAGCTTTTGGGTTAAAATCTTCATCTGTGTCTGAGTTATTTGTAACCTGTTGTCATGGCAACAAGTTTGGCAAGCGAGCCAGTGCTGCAAGCTCCTGACAGTGGGGAGGGGAGGGCAGTGGGAAAAGACAGAAGATTTGGAAGGGGGCGACGTCTGTGACCAGCGCCTCACTTTTCTCTGATTTGTCTGAAGCTTTCAGCTGGAGATGAGGGTTAGCATCCTCTAGGGACAATTATTGGACATTGGAGACTCTCCTCCCCAATCTCCTGATATTTCAGATGTGAAAATAGGCCCAGACAGGTCCAGCAGCTGGCTCAAGGCCACACAGCAAGTCAGGGATGGAGACAGCACTAGACTTTTTAAAAAAGATTCAGGGTCATAGAACTGAAGCATAGCAAACCTGGGGGGAACCTTTGGAAACATTGCATCCACCTCCCCACCAACACACACATGCCTTTTCCTTGTTGTTGTTCACATGGGAAACCTGGGATCCAGAGTGGTTTAGAATGGACTCAGGGTCACAGAGTAATTCCAGTGCCGACTTGAGATCAGAATCCAGAGGCCTGGGGCCCCCCAGGCCTGGGAACTTCCGAGGATTCACAGTTCAGAGAAGCCCCTCTCTGCTGAGTGCCGAGGTAGGGCCTCCCAGGGTAAGACTGATTTGACTGCCTGGATCTTTGACCCTCTCAAATCCAACACACGTGTGTTCAGGTCCCATTCCCCTTTCCCTACAACTCCTTCAGCTGCGTGTATGTGTGTTCTCCTGCCTGCAGCGACACTCTCACTCAAATGGCAGCCCAGCCCTACCCCACCCTGGACCAAACACACCTGCCACACGCCTCCCCGTCTCATCATCCACAGGGCTAGGCACTTCCTGAACATTCTCTTATGTAATTCAGTCCGCCCAATTATCATTCTGTGTCTCCCAATTTAGCAGGTGGAAACCTAAAGGACCAGAGAAAGATAAACAACTGGCCCAGAGTCACACAGTGAGTCTTAGCCTGAATCCCTCCTCCTCCAGAAAGGTACTTCTGCCCATTCTATCCCACAGTGATTTCTCAGCCCTGAGTTCCTCCAACACTTATCTTTGTCTCGATCACCCCCTTAAACTTGTGCAATACGTTTCCTCTGTGTTCTCTGCCTTATGTGCAGCCTAAACTCCTCCTGTCTCCTCGTAGCAGATCCCTCACCAAGTCCAGTTGATTTTCTCCTTTCTGTCTGCCAAATCTACCTTCTTTCCTCATCCTCTGCCACTGCCCTTCTCCAGCCTCGGCATCCCTCACATAAACAACCCAAGTCTACTCCCTGGCTTCCACAGTGGCCATCTTCAACCTTACACTCTGCATACCAGCAGTGAGAGGGCATTGACACAACAGTCAACACATCCTTTCCTTCTATGACACCCCATCCCCCAAGGATAAAGTTCTAGCTCCTTGTTTGGTAGTTAAGGTCATCCACAGTTTTAGCCCCTGCCAAACGTCTGGAGCCTCATCTCTTGCCTCACACACTGTGCTCTGACCACTGAACTAACTATAAGTGCTTCCTAGGATGTACCAAGCTTTCTCTTTTCTAGATGTTTTTGCAATGTCTGCATGTAAGGCCCTTTGCACCAACTCCCCAAACCCAGTGAACTCGGATGCTCATTTCATCCATGCAGCCTACCTTGATTCCCAAGTTGGATTGGATCCTGTCATCTGGGCTCCCACAGCCCCCAGAGCTCCCCTCTGCACCTGCACTGAGTGGACCTGATGGCTGGGGCTCTCTTCCCTATCAGATCGGATGCTCTCTGAGAGCCGGGACTCTGTGTCTCCAGCAAAGTCCAGCATCTGGCTGGTCCCAGATAAAGGCCAGCAAATATTCATTGAGAGAATCCACGTGCCTGAAGGAAATTTGGGTTCAGCTCTGTGACTGGGCACTTTTACCCAAGAGGGTCTGCGTGACGTCGCTCGTTGCACGACGGTTTCCTCTCCGCCCCGGGGCGTGGTTTATCAGGAGAGGGCGTGGCTTGGATCAGTTGGTGCAGGGTGAGGTGGCCAAGCAGCCCAAACCAGCCAGCTCTTGAGCAAAGAGGCGTAGTAGAAAAGAGAAGGGGTGCGGGATGGAAAGGGAAGGGGCCCTCTGAGGTAGGTGCTATTATTTTCCCTCCCCTTTATAGATAAGGAAACTGAGACACAAGGAGACTTAGGTGACTTGCCAAAGCCACACAGCTAAGTATGGGTGTGGTGGGATTCCAACTCTGATCAACTCTAAGTCACGTTCCACATTGTCCTGGCTTCTCACAACATTCTCTTTGAACAACAGAGTGGTTAGTGGTGGAACCATGCCTGGAACCTGGGTTTTAGAGAAACAATCATCAAGGCAGAAGAGAGAGAAGAAATCATATTCTGAACACCTACTGTGACCTTGTGCAGTGGGTGACCTGGAGCTAGAATGCCAAGCCAGACAGGGCATATATATATATATATATATATATATA
>NW_007727205.1:106587-107889 GCF_000696425.1 Galeopterus variegatus
TATATATATATGTATATATATATATATATATATATTACATGTAAATATATTTATATGTATATACACCTACAAAATGTAGTCAAAGTTTTCTGATGCTGGGTTGGCTGCTTAGCTCACTCAGTAGAGGGTGGTGCTGATAACACCAAGGTCAAGGGATTCGGGTCCTGTATGGCCCAGTTGCCAAAAAAAAAAAAAAAGTAACATCCTCAAAGTTTTCTGATGCTAAAAATAAAATTCATTGAATACATTTAAATGTTTGTCTTTGGAGGGAAGGGGAGTGCGAGTGGCGTTTGGGTATACTGCAGAATAAATAAATAAAACGAACAAACAAAAGGAATCAAGAGAGGAGCCTTGAACGAACTAATGATGATAATGTGCCTGATCTGAGGAGCATGAGTAACCTCATCCTCTGTCCAGAAGTCCCAAAATAACAAGATAAACACCCATCCCGCCGGAAGCAATATATGTTCATTGATGAAAATTTAGGGGAAACAACGCATCCTACCATCCAAACACAACCAATGTTAGCATCTTGGTGTATTTAGGCTTTATTCTAGACCTTAAAGAAATTTATGGGATCATGCTGTGTGTTGAGTTATATAGTGCCATTTTCACATAAACATTTCCCATTAAAATTCTTTATAAACATCATTTTAACGGACGCAAAATATTCCACTGAGTGGATATCCTTATGGTATTCCCATTTCTTTTATTATTTTTTCTTGCTTTCTTTAAATTGGTTTGGCCAGGTTTTACGTTTGGTTTTCTCTATGCTTTATTTTGGGAGATAGCATAAAGAGAGATTGTTGTTTGAGAGAGGTTAGGAAAAGCAGGGTAGGCTTTTTGGAAGTAGTAGTATTTGAGGGGAATTTTGGAGTATGTAATATATGCACAGGATAAAACCTTCAAACATCACAAAAAAGTATACAAGTGAAAACTTTTTTTCACCCCTCACTCTCAGTTACCCAGGTCACCGATTGGGATCTCCACCGTTATCAGTTCCTTGTATGATCTTTGTGTGGATATTCTAAGTCTGTGTGTGTGTGTGTGTGTGTGTGTGGCTGGTTTTTGTTCTTTCAAACAGCTTTATTGAGATCATACCATACAGTTCACCCATTTAGAGTGTAAAATTCAATGGCTTTTAGTATATTCATAGAATTGTGCAACCATCACCACAATCAATTTTTAAATATTTTCATTATTCCAAAAAGAAACCTCGCACTCCTTAGCCGTCACCCGCCCCCCCCCCCCCCCCCCCCCCCCACCCCCCCCCCCCCCCCCCCCCCCCCCCCCCCCCCCCCC
>NW_007727205.1:108207-116144 GCF_000696425.1 Galeopterus variegatus
CCCCTCAGTGAGCTCACTCCCCCATCCTTAGGGCACCACCAGTCTATTTCTGTCTCTACAGATTTTCCAATTCTGAACATGTCATTTGAATGGAATCATACAAAATATGGCTTTCTGTGACTGACTTCTTTCACTTAACATAATGTTTTTAAGGTTTGTCCACGTTGTAGATGTATCAGTACTTCATTCCTTTTTAAAATATATATATGCAGACTTTATTTTTTGAGCAGTTTTAGGTTTACACAAAAATTGGGCAGAAAGTACAGAGAGTTCTCATACACCCTCTCACCCTATCCCAGTTTCCCCTATTATTAACGTCTTGCATTAGTGTGGTACATTCCTTATAACTGATGAGCCAATATCAATATATTACTATTATTAAAGTCCATAGTTTACATTAGGGTTCACTCTTGGTGTTGTACATTCTATGGGTTTTGACAAATCTATGATGAAATGTATCCTTCATTACAGTATCATACAGAGTAGTTTTACTGCCCTAGAAATCCTCTGTACTCCACCTATTCACCTCTTTCTCTTTCCCCTAAAACCCTGGAAACCACTGATCTTTTTACTGTCTCCACAGTTTTGCCTTTTCCAGAACGTCATATAGATGGAATCACACAGTATGTAGCCTTTTCAGATTGGCTTCCTTCACTTAGCAATATGCATTTAAAGTTCACCCATGTCTTTTCATTTCTTTTTATTGCTGAATCACATTCATTGTATGGATATACCATAGTGTGTTTATTTATACACTTACTGAAGGACTTATTGGTTGCTTCCAAATTTTGCCAATTATGAAAAAAGCTGCTATAAACATTTTTGTGCAGGGTTTTGTGTGGACATATTTTCAACTCATTTGGGTAGGCACCAACAAGCACAATTGCTGGATCATATGCTAAGAGTATGTTTATTTTTGTAAGAAACTGCCAAACTGTCTTCCAAAATGGCTGGCTGGTTAGTTCAGTTGGTCAGAAAGTGGTATTATAACACCAAGGTCAAGGGTTCAGATCCCTCCCCTGGCCAGCCACCACAAAAAAACCAAACCAAACCAAACCAAAATGGTGTACCATGTTGTGTTCCCACCAACAATGAATAAGAAGTCCTGTTGCTTCATAACCTTGTCAGCATTTGGTGCTGTCAGTATTTTGGATTTGAGCCATTCTAACAGGTGTGTGGTGGTATCTCATTGTTGTTTTAATTTGCAATTCCCTAATGACACATGACGTTGAGCATCTTTTCATATGCTTCTTTGCTATCTGTATATCTTCTTTGGTGAGGTGTCTGTTCAGATCTTTTGTCTGTTTTTAAATTGGGTTATTTGCTCTTTTATTGTTGAGTTTTAAGAGTTTTTTGTATCTTTTGGATACCAGTCCTTTATCAGATATGTGTTTTACAGATAGTTTCCTCCATTCTGTGGCTTTCCTTTTCTTTCATTTCCGAAATGTGGCTTGTCTTTTTATTCTCTTAATGTCTTCAGCAGAGCAGAAGTTTTTAACTTTAATGAAGGTCAGCTTATCAATATTTTCTTTTATGCATTGTGCTTTTGGTGTTGCATCTAAAAAGTCATTGCCAAAGCCAAGGTCATCTGGATTTTCTCCTATGTTATCTTCTAGGAATTTTATAGTTTTGCATTTTACACTTAGGCCTACGATCCATTTTGAGTTGATGTTTGTGAGGGGTGTAAGGTCTGTATCTAGATTGATGTTTTTGCATGTGGTTGTCCAATTGTTCCAGCACCATTTGTTGAAAAGACTGTCCTTTCTCTATTGAATTGCCTTTGCTCCATTGTCAAAGATCAATTGGTTATATTTGTGGGTATCTATTTCTGGGCTCTCTTTCTGTTCCATTGATCTATTTGTCTATTCTTTCATCAGTACTACACTATCTTGATTACTGTAGCCTTATAATGAGTCTTGAAGTCAGCAGTGTCAGTCCTTCAACTTTGCTTTTCTCCTTCAATATTGTGTTAGTTATTTTGGGTCCTTTCCCTTTCCAGACAAACTTTAGAATCAGTTTGTTGATATCCAATAAATAACTTAGTGGGATTTTGTTTGAGTTTGTATTGATTCTATAAATCAAGGTAGCAAGAACTGACATCTTGATAATATTAAGTCTTCCTATCTATGTACCTGGAATGTCCCTCCATTTATTTACATTTTCTTTGATTTATTTCATTAGAGTTTTGTAGTTTTCCTCATGTACATCTTGCATATATTCTTTTAGATTTATACCTAAGTGTTTCATTTTTAGGGTGCTAATGTAAGTGATATTGTGTTTTTTATTTCAAATTCCAACTGTTCATTCTTGAGATATAGGAAGCAATTGACTTTTGTATATTAACCTTATATCCTACAACCTTGCCATAATTGCTTATTAGTTCCAAGAGGGTTTTTGTTGATTCTTTGGATTTTCAACATAGACAATTATGTCATTTGCAAGCAGAGACAGTTTTATTTCTTCCATCCTAATCTTTATACATTTAATTTCTTTTTCTTGTCTTATTGCATTAGCTAGGACTTCCAGTATGATGTTGAATAGGAGTGGTGAGAGTGGACATCCATGCCTTGTTCCTGATCTTGTTGGGAAAGCTTCTAATTTCTCACCAGTAAACATGATACTAGCTGTATGTTTTTTGTAGATGTTCTTTAGCTATGTTTTTTAATTAGGATTTTTTCTTTAATATTTTAATTTTTACAATTTTAGACTTATGGAAAAGTTCCAAGCATAGTACAAAGAACTGCTGTATACTCTTTATCTAGATTCCTCAAATGTTAACATTTTACTACATTTGTTTATTGTACTGTATTTCTTCCTCTGTCTCACATATATGTATGTATGTGTGTGCGTATATGTGTGTATATACATTTATATCTTTTTTTTGCTGAGCCAATTGATAGTCAGTTGCAGACATGATGTCTTTTCAATTCCTAAATACTTCAATGTGTATTTCAAAAAACAAAAAAAGTCTTATATTAACACAGAGCAATTATCAAAAATCAGAAAATTCACATTGATGCCATACTATTATATTTAATCTACAGGCCTTATTCAGAACTCACCAATTTCCTCGACAATGTCTTTTATAGCAAAAGAATCCTCTGAACAATGTGCATTTCATTATCTCTTCAGTCTCCTTCAATATGGAAGAGTTCTTCAGTCTTACTCTGTGTTTCATGACACAAATTTTTGAAGAGTGCAGGCTAATTATTTTTAGACTGTCCCTCAATTTGAGTCTGTCTGATGTTCCCTCATAATTAGATTCAGGTTATGCATTTTGGCAGGAATATCACAGAAGTCATATTGTGTCCTTTTCAATGCATCATATTAGGAGGCACATGATGTCCAAGTATCCCATTAATTTTCATCCTAACTTTGATCACTTGGTTCAGGTACTGTCCACCAGGTTTCTTCACTGTGAAGTTACTGTAATTAATAAGTATCTTGTGGAGAGATGCACTGTGTAAATATACTGTTACTCAAACTTGAACCTGCCAGTTTTAGCATTCACTGATGATTCTCTTCTGAAACCATTATTATGGCTGAGGTAGCCAAATGGCGATTTTCAAGTGCCATCATTCTTTCAATATAATTAGCTGGCTTTCAACTATAAGGGAGTGCTTTCCCTTCTACATTTATTTATTTATATCCCCATGGACTCATGGTTGTCTATTTTACTCATTGGGTTATAACACATTAATATCATTATTTGGGTTTATTTTTGGTGGGGGGTGCTGGCCAGTATGGGGATCCAAACCCATGACCCTGGTGTTATAAGGCTGCACTCTAACCAACTGAGCTAACTGGCCAACCCTCATTCTTTATTATGATATACAAATGCCCCATATTTGGCCAGCAGGAAGTCCTCCAAGCTGGCCCCTGTGTCCTTTGGCACGTCTCCATCTTCCTTTGAGTACTTCCTTGCTTTCTGGCACCACAAGATGCTCCAGGCCCATATTATACTTTCTCTACTCTAGCCCTGGAATTAGCCATTTTTCCAAGCAACTCTGGTTATTTTTAGTAGAGAATGGCATTCATAAACCAAGATTTGGGCACTAGGTGTTATAATTATATATTAAGTTTCTTTTTTTATTTGAAAAAGAAGTTGAAGCCACACTACTGACAACCAAATGCTCTTTGTTGGAATATTAGGAGATGGGCAATATCTGCCTGTAAGAGTTGTTGGGTGTTGGTATCTTCTGAAAGCAAATTGCACCTTAGGATTTGGTGCCACAGAGATTTGATTAGCAATGAGGTTGGGCTGGAACAGTGGAAAGGATAATAACAGCTTATAACTTCTGTTTAGTGAGAACTTACTGTGTGCCAGACAGTGTACCGGGAGCTCTACAAACATTTTCTCCAATTCCTACAGTAACTCTGGAAGGTGGAATGAGTTAGCTACTAATAACTGAGCCAGGAAAAGCATCCACAGAGGGAGGAAGATGGTGGGAGAGGACGTTGAAGAGGAAAAATAGCATACCTCTGAGTTTGGGGGAAGGCACACTGGTGTAACTGGCTAGGAATTTGAAGACTGGAGGCTCTGGTCCCAGCTCTGCCACCTCCTGATTGTGAGATCACAATGTAGCCGCATGGCCTCTTTGTCTGGCTACATCACAGGGTTAAGAGAATCAAACTAAATAATGACTCCACGAGCAGATTTATAAACCCTGAAGTGCCATACAAATGGAAATGGTTACTATTTACCTGGCCTAACAAGGCTGGAGACTCCTCTTCTACCAGAGATCATAATTCTCTTGGAAATGCAGTTGATTTAGGTTTCAGAAGAACCCCAAGGACCCATGTCCCTTCTTTCCCCATGTGGCAGAGGACTTCTAGGACATTCCTTTGGCTAATTTTGAGTTAGCTAATGCTACCAAACCTACCATAATTTACATTTTTATGGTAACTGTGGCAGGTAGCCTCTAGGATGATCCTCTACTCTTGGTTTTCACACCCTTGTGTAATCCACTCCCCTTGAGTGTGGGCTGATCTAGAGACTTGCTTCTAACTGGAAGAGTGCTGCAAAGGTGATAGGGTTTTACTTGGTAATTAGGCTACATAACACTGTGACTTTCATCTTGCTAGACTGTGATTCTGCTCCTTGCTGGCTTTGATGAAGCAAGTTCCCATGTTGGGGAGGATCCATGTGGCAAGGAACTGAAGACCAGTGTGATGGTTAATCCTAGGTGTCAACTTGATTAGATTAAGGAATGCTGAGAAACCTGGTAAAGCTATCTTTGTAGGTGTGTCCATGAGGATGTTTCCAAAAGAAATTAGTATGAGAGCCTGAGTGGACTGGGTGGGAAAGATCCACGCTCAATATGGGCAGGAGCCATCTAATCTGCTGGGGCACTGGAGAGAACAAAAATGGAGAAAAAAGGCAAATCTCTTTATCTGCTGGAGCTGTGATACATTCTGTTCTCCTGTTCGTGGACACCAGAGCTCAAGACACTTCAGCTTTTGGGTTCCAAGACTTACACCAAGGACATCATCAGCTTCCCTGGTTTTGGGTCTTTGGACTTGGACTGATCCACACTACGAGCATCCAGTTTGCAGATGCCTGTCATGGGACTCAGCCTTCACAATTGCATGAGCCAATTTCCCTAATAAATCCCCTCTCAGATACATATAAACATATCATATTGGTTCTCTCTAGAGAATCTAATACAACCAGCATCCAGCCAGAAACTGTAGCCCTCAGTGCAACAGTCCTTGAGGAAATTAAAATCTGCCAATAACTGGGTGATCTTGGAAGTGGATTCTTCCTCTGTCAAGCCTTCAGATGAGACTCTAGCCCTGGCCAACATATTAATTACAGCCTTGTAAGAGACCGTGAAGCAGAGGACCCAGATGAACTGTGCTTAGATTCCTGACCCATAGAAACTATGAGATAAATAAATGTTGTTGTTTTAAACCACTAAATTTGTGGTCATTTGTTACTGAGCAACAGATAACTAATATAATAACTATCTTTTTTTTTTTTTTTACAAAAGATGACCGGTAAGGGGATCTTAACCCTTGACTTGGTGTTGTCAGCACCACGCTCACCCAGTGAGCAAACTGGCCATCCCTATATGGGATCCGAACCTGTGGCGTTGATGTTATCAGCACCACACTCTCCCGAGTGAGCCACAGGCCGGCCCTATAGTAACCATCTTTTAAATAAGCTCCTCTAATTGTCTGTTTTCTGCTGTATTTCATACAACTCTATGCTTTCCCATCCTTGAACCAAAGTTGAAGTTCTTGCTTCCTCCAAAACCTTTACACTGTACCCTCTGGAAACCTCATTCCATAGTTAAGAAGCTCTCCTATAAGATATACAATATTTGAATAAACAGAGAGACATACCTGGTTCCTGGATAGACAAGCCCAACATTTATAAAAATGTCAATGTTCCGGGGCCGGCCCGGTGGTGCACTGCTACAGTGCGCCGCTTGGGAAGTGCGGCAGCGCTCCTGCTGAGGGTTCGGATCCCACATACAGACCAGCCACTCACTGGCTGAGCGAGGTGCGGGGGCAACAACGAGGGTTGCGATCCCATTGCCGGTCCCGGTCCGGTACGGGCGCAACACTGAGGGTTGCGATCTGTTGCCGGTCACGAAAAAAGACAAAAAAGGGAAAAATGTCAATGTTCCTCAATTTAATTTAGAAATTTAATGCAACCCAAATAATTTTTAGTTGCCATTACATTTCTAAATTGTATCTCTTTAGAAGAATAAACACCCAGAAATAACCAGGAAAATTCCAAAAATGAGTAATAATTATTGAGTACCAACCAGTCTTACCACTTATTGAAAGACATTGTGAGGCTATAGGAATTAAAACACAGTGGCACTGGCTCAAAACTGACAACTAGATCAATGGAACACAATAGAAAGCTCAGGAAAAAAACATTGTCTTTGGAGAATGTAGTAAATTGAAAGATGATATTTTGGGCCGGCCTGTGGCTCACTCGGGAGAGTGCGGTGCTGATAACACCAAGGCCACGGGTTCGGATCCCATATAGGGATGGCCGGTTTGCTCACTGGGTGAGCGTGGTGCTGACAACACCAAGTCAAGGGTTAAGATCCCCTTACCGGTCATCTTTTTAAAAAAAAAAAAAAAGAAAGAAAGATGATATTTTAATTCTTTGGTGAAAATAAATGGTGTTGGGATAATTGGCTTGTGACTTAGCAAAAATAAAGTTGGCTCTCTGTCTCATTCCTTACACCAAAATAAATCCCAGGTGTATAAAGATACAAATATTAAAAAATCACCCATACTTTATTTATAATTGTCAAAAAATGGAAAACTCAAATGTCCATCAGCAGGTGAATGGATAAACAAATTATGGTACAGTCCACACAATGGAGGACTACTCAGCAATAAAAAGGAATGAACTCTTGATACATGAAACACCTGGGATGACTCTTAAAGTCATTATGCTGAGTGAATAAAGTCAGGCAGAAAAGAGTACATACTGTATCATTCCATTTATTTAGTGTTCAAGAGCAGGTAAAACTAATCTATGGTGATAAAAGTCAGAAAAATGGCACTTTGGGGAGATAGTTGATGTTGAAGGGTCATTAGGATGATGGAAATGTTCTATATCTTGAGAGAGATGTGGGTGACATGGTTTCTTGCTTTTATTGAAACTGATTGAACTTTTCACTTAAGATATGAGCATTTAATTTTATGTAAATGATATCTCAATAAAAAGCCTTTATTAGTATTATTAGTTATAATATCACTCATAAGATATTAGAAAAAATATGAATAAATATTTTTGTAGTCTACAATGGGGAAGTCCGTTCTTTTTTTTTTTTTTTTTTTCCTTTTTGCTTTTTTTCGTGACCGGCAACAGATCGCAACCCTCAGTGTCGCGCCCGTACCAGACCGGGACCGGCTACGGGATCGCAGCCCTCAGGGGTGCACCCGCACCTCGCTCCGCCCGCGCG
>NW_007727205.1:116208-123170 GCF_000696425.1 Galeopterus variegatus
GGAGCGCCGCCACACTCCCAAGCGGCGCACTGTAGCAGTGCGCCACCGGGCCGGCCCTGGAAGTCCTTTCTCATGTGACACAAAACCCAGAAACTATGAAGGAAAAGATAGATGATGTTTTCAGTTTATTACTGTATTTTGTTTTGTTTTGTTTTATTGAACAGGTAACATATTTACGTGATGTGGTAGGCTAAATAATGATCTTCCAAAGATGTACACATCCTAATCCCCCAAATTGGTAAATATGTACCTTACATGGTATTTTATTTCATTCAGCTACTATAATAAAATACCTTAGATTGGATAATTTATAAACAACAGAATTTACTGCTCACAGTTCTGGAGGCTGGGAAGTCCAATATTAAGGTGCTGGTAGATTTGGTGTCTGGTGAGGGCTTGTTGCTCACAGATTATATCTTCTTGCTGCATCCTCACATGGCAGATGGGCAAAAAGGGGCTAACGAGTGCCCTCAGGCCTCTTTTATAAGGACACTATCCCATTGACAAGGGTAGAGCCTCCCAAAGGCTCTACCTCTTAATACCATCACTTTGGGGGTTAGGTTTTAACACATGAATTTGGGGGAAACACATACATTAAGACCATAGCACATGAAAAAAGGGACTTTACAGATATAATCCAGTTAAGGACCTTGAGGTGTGGAGATTATCCTGGATTATCTGGGTGGGATCAATCTAATCTCAAGGGAGAAAGAGGGAGGCAGGAGAGTCAGAGTCAGAGGAGACACAGAGATGAGAGAGAAAGAGAGAGAGAGAGAGAGAGAGAGAGATTTGGAGATGGAAGAAGGGGCCATCACCTGAGGAATGCTGGTGGCCTCTAGAAGCTGGAAAAGGCAAGGAAATGGATTCTCTCCTAGAATCTCCAGAAGGACAGCAAGCTTTGTTTTTAGCCCTGTAAGACCCATTTCAGGCTGACCTCCAGAACTGTCAGGTAAAAAATTTGTGTTATTTTAAGCCACTAAGTTTTTGGTAATTTGCTACAGCAGCAATAGGAAACTAACACAAGTAGTTTAAAAATCAAAACTATAAAACTATATGAAAAGGAGTACACTGAGAAGTATCCTGTCCCATCCACCTATTCCCCCTTGAGCCATATGTAGGTAACCATTTTTATTAATTTCTTGTTCATTTATTCAGTGTTTCTTTATGCAACTATGAGCAAATATGAGTATCTATTCCTATTCCTTCCTTTCTTACATGAAGGGTAACATATTATATATACTTTTCTGCCCCTCACTTCTTTTCAATTTATAGTATAAGGATAGATAAATTTAAATTTCTGTTTAGTGAATGACATTATAAATAGAGTAAAAGGATAAACTTGGAAATGCATGTAACCCACAATAAAAATGAAAAGCCGGTTTTTCATTGATAAAGAATCACTCAAGTAAATTATGTTGAATTCATGGAATGATGTCAAATATATAGTATTAAGTGAAGAAGTCACTTGCAAAACAGTATGTATAGTATGAACCTATTTTTAAAATAAAACTATTACTATTAGCATAGAAAAATATAGAGAGAAATAATATATAACAAACTATTAATAATAGTTATCTCAGGGATGTAGGATTATGAGGGACTTTTTGCTTTCTACATTGAATGTTTGTGTAGTGTTCAAAATATTTAAAATGTATGTATCACTTTCATTATCAGAAAAAAATGAAGGTATATATTCTAAAATCTAACTCCCATCCTTTACTAGTCACAGTTCTTGATTGCAAATGGTCCATTGCATCAGTGATGACTCTAGTTAACTGTAGCAGAAAATGAAATTATTGGAAGGTATGGCAGAGTCATTCACTATTTGCTGGATTTCCCAGTCTTCTTAGAGTTAGATGGGACCATGTGATTAGCTCTGGCCAATGCGCTGTGCATTTAAGAGCTGATGCTCAATCCTCTTGCTCTCTCTTCCTCTGCTATGGCAACCATGGAGGCCTTAGCTGTGAGATGAGTCAGCCACAAGATGGTGGAGCATCCATCAGCCTGGATCCCTAGTTACTGTTTGGGAGGGAGCTGCTCTCAAAAGCCACTAGACCTGCAGTAGATTTTTCATAAGCAAGGAATAAATTTATATGTGTCAACTCACTGAGTTTAAAAAAAAAATTATTAAAGCATAAGTCAACCTACCCTGACTAATAGAAAGGGATGTCAGGTAATCCATGGATCCTTGACAGGCCTGGAGAACCAGGCAGGGTCAGGAACCGAGGGTGGTATGACATGACACAGTTAAGATTTTGCTATAGGAATGGTCTGGTAGAGTGATGCTGTCACTCCCATTGCCAACTGAACACTTGTCGCTTCACACCTGGACCCTGCTGTTCCTTGATACTATTACTGTACTATGAGATTCATGACTCTACAGTAGCTGCCTTGAAAAATCTCTAAATGGGCCAGCCCGTGGCTCACTTGGGAGAGTGTGGTGCTGACAACACCAAGTCAAGAGTTATGATCCCCTTACCAGTAGTCTTTTAAAATAAAATTTAAAAAAAATCTCTAAATGACCCTGCACGCTTTTGTGTCACTCCCTCAGCATTCAAATTTCAGGTAGAATCATGTGATGGGCCATTCTAAGGCCACATGCCCATGCACTAGCTACTAGGGGGTGGGGAGAAGAGGTATGTGTCCCCCCTCCCTGGTTAGGGTAGTGCATGGTGGCACCCTGCCTCTAAACCTATCTTGGGATTCCTCTCAAATGAGAGTTGTGTTTGAATGCTGGGCAGCCAAAATGCCAATGTCCACTCCAGTCTACAGATTCTTCACTGACCAATCTTTCAACTCCTTGACTTAACTCATGCTTGCCTCTCCCCTGAAAAGAAGAAATCTTTTCTCTCTGCCAATAATGTCCGGGTCATTCTTCCATCACAGCCCCAACCCAGGATGAATACAACTCTCTGTCTTCTCTATGTCAATCTTGGCTTTATTTTTATTTTTATTTTTATTTTTTTTTAAAAGATGACCGGTAAGGGGATCTCAACTCTTGGCTTGGTGTTGTCAGCACCACGCTCAGCCAGTGAGCAAACCGGCCATCCCTATATAGGATCTGAACCCGTGGCCTTGGTGTTATCAGCACTGCGCTCTACCGAGTGAGCCACGGGCCGGCCTACCATATTAACCTTTTTTTTTTTTTGGCAGCTGGCTGGAACAGGGATCCGAACCCTTGACCTTGGTGTTATCAACACTGTGCTCTAACCAGCCAGCCCCCAATTTTTTTTTTTTTTTTTTTTTTTTTTTGTCTGTTTTGTGACCGGCCGCACCGTGCTCAGCCAGTGAGTGCACCGCCCATCCCAATATAGGATCCGAACCTGCGGCCACACTCTCCCGAGTGCGCCACGGGGTCGGCCCTCAATCTTGGCTTTATACAATCACTCAGATGTGAGCCACTAAAAATTCATGGTCCCCAGCCTCTACTTATGATGTCTGGTAATCCTGTTTCTCTGCTCCATCCTTTATTCCCTCTTCCTTTTCTCCTCACCTCACCTTCAACTGCACTTAAAATAGAAGACCCCAGATAGCAATACCCTTCCTTGCTGCAAAGTACATACAAACCCATGAGCATCCTCACCTGTCCTCTCCTTGCTCCTTCCCTCCTGTCATAGTGGAAGAGGTGCCCTTTTCCTGCTGACTAATCCTTTCACTGGTGCTCTGTGTCCCATTCTCCACTACCTCCTCAGGAACCTTGATCTATCAGTTTTCTCCTTCCCTCCTGTAACTTAAGCCCCTCCCCCTCTACTGACTTGGCCTTTAATCATGTTCAAGTCTCTTGCATCTTAAAAAAAAACCCATTGCCCTGTTTACAATAGCATAAAAAAGAATAAAATACTTAGGAATAAATTTAACCAAGGAGATGAAAGACTTATGCACTGAAAACTATAAAACATTACAGAAAAAAATTAAAGAAGACCTAAATAAGTGAAAGGACATCCCATATTCATGAATTGGAAGATTTAACATTGTTAAGATGGCAATATTACCTAGAGTGATCTACAGATTGAATGCAATCCCTATCAAAATCTCAGTGACCTTTTTTGCAGTGAAGGAAAGCTGAACCTAAAATTCATATGGAATTGCAAGGAACCCCAAGTAGCCAAAATGATCTTGATAAAACAACAACAACTTAATTGGAGGACTCACACTTCCCAGTTTCAAAACTTACTATGAAGCTACAGTAATCAAAACAGTGTGGTGCTGGCATAAGGACAGACCTATAGATCAATGAAGTAGAACTGAGAGTCCAGAAATAAACCCATACATCCCAACTTTCAATAAGAAGGCCAAGGCCATTCAATGGAGAAAGAATAGTCTCTTCAACAGTGGTGCTGGGACAAGTGAATAGCCACATGCAAAAGAATGAAGTTGGATCTCTAACTCACACCATATATAAGGGTACTTCAAAAAGTGTGTGGAAATATAGAATTAAAAGATAATAGAGGGTTGGCCATTTAGCTCAGTTTGTCAGAGTGCAGCCTTGTACCACCAACATCAAGGGTTCAAATCCCTGTACTGGCCAGTGGACAAAAAAAAAAAAAAAAAAAGATAAAAGGAATCTTTCCATGAACTTTTTGAAGTACCCTCATATCTGTGCTAATTTTTAAATGATGTTGTGAAATATGTTTACTGGTATGGAAAGATGACAATATATTAAAAAAAAAAAAAAAAAAAAAAGATAATAGGAATCTTTCCATGAACTTTTTGAAAACTCCTCATACAAAAATGAACTGAAAATGGATCAAAGTCAGAATGTAAGAGCTAAAATAATAAATTCTTAGAAGAAAACATAGGGGTAAATCTTCATGACCTTGGATTTGGCAATGAATTCTTATATATGAGATGAATTCTCATCAATGAATTCTTACATATGAATTCTTATATATATACCAAAAGCACAAGCAACAAAAGAAAAAAGAAAAAAATTGAACTTCGTCAAAATTAGAAAAAAAAATTGTGTATCCAAGGACACCATTAAAAAAGTGAATAAACAACCTACAGAATAAGAGAAAACATTTGCAAATCATGTATCTGTTAAGGGATTTGTATCCAGAATATATAAAGAACTCCTACAACTCAACAACAAAAAGACAAACAACCCAATTGAAAAATGGGCAAAGGGCTTAAATAGAAATTGCTCCAAGGAAGATATATAGAAATGGTTATAAGACAGAAGAAAAGATTCTCAATATCATTAGCCATTAGGGAAATGTAATTCACAATAGCCAAAAGGTGGAAACAACCCAAATGTTCATCAACTGATGAGTGGATAAACAAAATGTGGTCTATCAATACACTGGAATATTATTCCACCATAAAAGGGATGAAATGCAGATATATGCTACAACATGGATGAACCTTGAAAACATTATGCTAAATGAAAGAAGCCAGATATAACAGGTCACATATTGCATGATTCCACTTATATGAAATATCCAGAAGAGGTAGACAGGAAGCAGATTGGCTGCCAAGGGCTGGGGTTAAGGGAATGGGGAATGACTGCTTAATGGGTATGGAATTTTCTTTGGGGGTGTTGAAAGTGATTCAGAACTAAACAGAGGTGATGGGTGCACAACATTATATATGAACTAAATACCACTGAATTGTACACTTAAAATGGTTACTTTCAATGTTTTGTGAATTTTACCTCAATTAAAAAAATCATTGCCTCCATTACTCAAAAAGTTAAACAAATTGGCCATGTGACCCAGTAATTCTGCTCCTAAGTATCTACCCACAAGAAATGAAAACATATATATGTACAAAAATTGTACTCAGATATTTACAGCCGCATTATTCACAATAGCCAAAAGGTGGAAACAGCCCAAATGCCCACCAACTGGTGAATGCATAAACAAAATGTGGCATATCCATACTATCTGGCAATAAAAAGCAACAAAGTACAGATGTTTTACAGTATATATGAACTTCAAAAACATTTTGCTCAGCAGCAGCAGCCAGTGGAACCACGTGGCTGGATACGGCCCTTCCTCCCACCTCGGACCCAGTGGGGAGCACCAGCCTATGGGTCTGACCCACTGAGTTTGGCCCAGCAGAAGCACATGATACTAGGGGTTCATTCTATGACCACAGAGTCTGGAACAGGAGCCAAGATGGTTTGACATAACCACCACCACACCTACTGTCAAGCAAAGACAATTCACCTCCACAGTAGCGACCAGGGCTACTCCACAGCCAACTTCAGTGTAATAGAAGAAGCAAACCCTCTACCAATGACCAAGCATTAGCGAAAAAATACTAGAAGTGCAAACAATCAAGAAGAAATGACACCACCAAAAGAATACAGTAATGCTCCAAAGTCAGACTCGACAGAACAAGGAATCCTTGAAATGTCTGAAAAAGAATTTTGAGCAATGATCTTAAGAAAAGGTGAAGAAATAAAGACTCAATTAGAGAACACAATGAAACAAGAAAAAATATCCAGAACATGAAGGAGGAAATCTACAAAGAGATTAATACCTTAAAAAAAGAGTGTAGCAGAACCTCTAGAAATGAAAGATTCACTTGATGGAATAAAAAACACACTGAGAGCTTGAGCAGCAGGGTAGAGCAAACAGAAGAAAGAATTTCAGAGCTTGAAGATGGTCTTTTTGAAATAACTCAGGCAGATAAAAAAAAAGGAATAAAGAATTAAAAATAATAAGGAAAATCTAAGAGAGATAGCAGACAACCTCAAGTGCTCTAACATCCGGATTGTGAGTATTCCTGAAGGGGAGGAGAAAGGAAAAGGTATTGAAAACCTATTCAAGAAAATAGTAACAGAAAACTTCTCAGGTGTAGAGCATGATACAGACCTGAAGATCCAGGAAGCTCAAAGGTCCCCCAACAGATTCAACTCAAAATGATCCTCCCCAAGACATATAAATTTGCAAAGCTCAAAGACAAAGAAAGAATTCTACAAGCAGCAAGAGAAAAGCATCAGGTCACTTATAGGG
>NW_007727205.1:127416-144397 GCF_000696425.1 Galeopterus variegatus
AGCAACATATTAAAAAAATTATACACTATGATCAAGTGGGATTCATCCCAGGGATGCAAGGGTGGTTTAACATACGAAAAACAATAAATGTGATACATCACATCAACAAACTCAAGGACAAAGTCCATATGATTATCTCAATAGATGCTGAAAAAGCATTTGACAAAACTCAGCATCCCTTCGTGATAAAGACTCTCAACAAATTAGGTATAGAAGAAAAATATCTCAACACAATAAATGCCATTTATGACAAGGCCACCGCCAGTATCATTCTGAATGGGGAAAAATTGAAGGCTTTCCCCTTAAGGACAGGAACAAGACAAGGATGTTCACTCTCACCACATCTATTTAACATAGTACTGGAGGTACTAGCCAGAGCAATCAGAGAAGAGAAAGAAATAAAGGGAATCCAGATTGGAAAAGACAAAGTCAAACTTTCTCTATTTGCAGATGACATGATACTGTATATAGAAAAACCTAAAGTCTCTATCAAAAAACTCCTAGAGCTGGTTAATAAGTTCAGTAATGTTGCAGGATACAAAATAAATTCCCTCGAATCAGTAGCATTTATATACTCAAATAATGAATTAACAGAAAGAGAAATAAAGAAAGTAAGCCCATTTACAATTGTCACACACAAAAAAAGATACCTAGGGATCAATTTAACCAAGGAGGTGAAAGACCTCTACAATGAGAACTACAAACCACTTCTGAAAGAAATTAAAGAAGACACAAAAAGATAGAAAGATATTCCATGCTCTTGGATTGGAAGAAATAACATTGTGAAAGTGTCTATACTACCCAAAGTGATCTACGGATTCAATGCAATCCCCATCAAAATACCAATGACATTCTTCACAGAAATGGAAAGAACAATCTTACCTTTCATATGGAAAAACAAAAGACCCCAAATAGCCAAAGAAATGCTGAGCAAAATAAATAAATAAATAAATAAATAAAGCCGGCATAACTCTATCTGACTTCAAATTATACTACAAAGCTATTGTAACCAAAACAGCATGGTGCTGGTATAAAAATAGACATTCAGAACAGTGGAGTAGAATAGAGAATCCAGAAATCACTCCTCAGGTGTATAGCCATCTGATATTAGACAAAGGCAATGAAAATCTATATTGGGGAAAAGACTGCCTCTTCAACAAGTAGTGCTGGGAAAACTGGATATCCATATGCAGAAGAATGAAACTAGATATGCATCTCTCACCATACACTAAAATCAACTCAAAATGGATTAAAGACCTAAGTATAAGACCTGAAACTGTAACATTACTAAGGGAAAATACAGGTGAAATACTTCAGCAGTTAGGTCAGGGCACAGTCTTTATGAACATGAGCCCAAAAGCACAAGCAGCAAAAGAAAAAATAAACAAATGGGACTATATCAAACTAAAAAGCTTCTGCACAGCAAAGGAAATAATCAACAGAGTGAAATGACAATCTACAGACTGGGATAAAATTTTTGCTAACTATGCATCTGACAAGGGATTAATATCCAGAATATACTCAGAACTCAGGCAATTGTACGGTAAAAAACCAAATGACCCAATTAAAAAATCGGCAAAAGAGTTGAATAGACATTTTTCAAAGGAAGACATACAAATGGCCAACAGATACATGAAAAAATGCTCAACATCACTAGTCATCAGGGAAATGCAAATTAAAACCACATTGAGATACCACCTCATCCCAGTTAGACTGGCTATGATCAAAAAGATGGTTAATAACAAATGCTGGTGAGGGTGTGGAGAGAAGGGAACACTCCTGCACTGTTGGTGAGATTGTAAATTAGTACAACCACTTTGGAAAACAAAATGGAGGTTTCTCAAACAACTACTGATAGATCTTCTATATGATCCAGCAACCCCTCTTCTGGGTATATATCCAGAGGAATGGAAATCATCATGTCGAAGAGATACCTGCACTCCCATGGTTATTGCAGCTCTGTTTATAATAGACGAGATATGGAACCAACCTAAATGTCCATCAATAGATGACTGGATAAGGAAACTGTGGTATATATATATACTATGGAATACTACTCTGCCTTAAAAAAAGAATGAAATGCTCCCATTTACAACAACATGGATGAACCTGGAGAAATTTATGTTGAGTGAAATAAGCAAAGCACAGAGGGATAAATACCACATATGCTCACTCATATGCAGAGCTAAGAGAGAAAGAAGGAAGGAAAGAAAGACCACAGTAGTGCTGTGGTCTAACAGAGGGAGAGAACATTCCTGGGGCTACAAAGTGGAGTGGGGGGAAGAGGGGGAGGTGGAGGGAGGTTGGGGGATAATTGGGTGGGGAAAGGGGGTGCAAGGGTAATTTCTGGTGGTAGGTATGCCCCCCAGTGTGAATCTGGCCCTCACATCATGGGCAGGAGGGGTGACAATTAGCTTTGTATCTCATGAATATTCTTAATAAATAAAAATCTTTTAAAAAAACAAGAAAACTATGGGCCGGCCCAGTGGCGCACTGGATAGTGCGCCGCTTGGGAGGCGCGGCAGCGCTGCCGCCCGAGGGGTCGGATACCACATACAGACCGGCTCCCGCTCACTGGCTGAGCGAGGCGTGGGAGCAACACCGAGGTTTGCAATCCCGTTGCCGGTCCCTGGTCCGGTACGGGGGCAACACTGAGGGTTGCGATCCGTTGCCGGACACGGAAAAAACAGACAAAAGACAAAAAAAATAAAAAATAAAAAAATAAAAAAATAAAAAAATAAAAAAACAAGAAAACTAAAAGAAACCATTTTGCTCAGTGAAAGAAGCCAGAGACAAAAAGCCCGCATATTATGATTCCATTTATATAAATTTTGCAAGAAACGCAAATCTAGATATAGAAAGTAGATTAGTGACTTCCTGGGGCTGAGGGTGGGAATAGGGAGTGACTGCTAATGGGCATGAGGGATCTTCTTGGGGAGATGGGAATGTTCTAAAAGTGGATTGTGGTGATGGTTGTACAACCATGTAAATATGCTAAAATTCATCATATTGTATACTTAAAATGGGTGAATTTTATGCTATATAATTATATCTTGATAAAGCTGTTTTAAAAAAACCAAAAAACATGACCTTAGTGCCTCATCGTTGTCTAGCTTCTGCCCTATTTCTCTCCTCCCTGTCATGGGCAAAGAGCTTGAGAACATTGTTTGCACTCCTATCCATACTTCCTCTCCTCTTGTTCACTTTTTATTTTTTTCTCCTCTGGTCACCTCTTAATCCCACTGCATTTTGCCTTCCCCTCCTTCCTTCTTAACCCATTGTCATTTGCCATCCATCCCCACTACTCCATGGAAACTGCTCTCTGCAAGACTACCAGTGATCAGGTTGCTAAGTCTGGTGGGTGGTCTTCAGCCTTTGTTATATGTAACATTTGGCACTGTTGACCACTCCCTCCACTTGGAACAAGATTGGCTTTTGGTTTCTGTGGCATCACACTCTCCTGGGTTTACTCTTTTTTTTTTTTTGGAGCTGGCCAGTATGGGGATCCAAACCCTTGACCTTGGAGTTACAAGGCCACACTCTAACCAACTGAGCTAACTAGCTCTTGGGTTTACCCTTTACTCTTTGGCCATTTACTTCTCAGTCCCTTTTGTGGGACTCTCTTCCTCTGCCCTTTCCTTGAATGCTGGTGTTTGATAAGGCTACCCCTTTTCTCTTCTCATTGTTGTGGAAATAAACAAAAACCAACCAAATCAGAAAAACCAAGGCCATTTATTCAGAGCTTGCTATAGCCAAAGAATCATGCACAGTCACTTGCGTTTTGGCAGAGACTCAAAGGCAGGCAGAGCAATGGGAAGATATATAGTGAAAAAAGGCTTCAGGTGTGCCTTGACTGGAGGCTGTTGGCATGGGAAGCTGTAGGTGGGTAACTAGAAGCAGGCATCTTAAGTGATTGGGTATCTTATGTGCATATTTGCTTTCCTCTGGTTAGTCCTAAATTAGAAATGCAGATGATAATTAGTGAAGCTGTCAGTTATTCATCAAGTCCTGGCCATTTGGGGCTGATTGTTACAAAAGTTATTGCTTAGCTTCCTGGATTGTCCCTAGGGGTAGCAATCTGGTTTCCTGCAAATCTGACTTACAGCAGCTGGCTTCTTGGACTGTTTCTTGTAGACAGAGTGGGTTTCCTAAGCAGATTGCTGTAGGTTGTGGGTCAGAGTTCTATTCACATATGGTCTGGCCACTGTCCATTTGTATATTCAGTCTCTCACTCTGTATAGTCTTGGTGGGCAATCTAATCCATTCCTATGGATCTAATAACCATCTACATGCTGATGGCTCCGAACTCTATAGATCTAGCCTACATTTCTTTCCTGAACTCCAGATCCATATGTCCAACCACCTCCTGGATATCTCCCCTTGGGCATCACACAGACACTTAAAACTCAGCAGGCCTCAAATTGAATTTCGTACTTTCCCCCAGAAACCTGTTCCTCTTTGGATGTTCTCTGTTTCAGTGATGGATCCATCACTCATTCACCTACCTCAGCTGTAAACCCAGGCTTCCTCTTTCACTTACTCTGTTAGCCATCACATACAATCCCCTCACTAATTATGTTGATTTTTTATCTCCTAAATATTTTCTAACCAAGAGATTGTACGCAGGTGTTTATGGACCCTGGAAGGTTTCAGAGCATCCATGAACATGCTGAATTGTAGGCAAAATTTGGTGTAATAATGTGTATTAGCATTTTTCTAGGGAGAGTGTGCAGACCATAGCTTTCATCACATTCTCAGAAAGGTCCGTGACTCAACAAAAAGTTAAGAACTATTTCTCTAAAACCATCCATTTCTCTTTATCCACCCTCCCACTCTGACCAGATGTGGTCACTATAGAGGACTGTTTCTCCCTATAACAGCCTCTCTGCTCTCTTACAGCTGCAAATAAGTAGGGGATCTTGCTGAGACAATGGGCTGAGGCTAGCTGCGCTGGATGGCTCCTATGTGCCATTGTGACCTGTCTCCCTGCCCCGCCCCCCCACACCAACAGATTATTTTTTTCCTTTTCCTCCCCCTCCCCATCTTTCCTGCTTCATCTTCTCCTTTTCTCTTTTCCTCATTCTCTTTCCCTTCCTCTTTCCCTTCCCCAGATTCTGTGTCATGCTTCATTAACACACTAGTTACAGGGTGATCGGATCATTGACACACATAGTTTGAAGCCTCTTAAAACCAAGGCTTGGGGCAGTGTTCACACTGTAAATGGGATCTCACTTGCAGCGTCCCCAGCACCTCCTCCATAGAAGAGGAAAGAGGAATGGGAGGCCTGAGCTTGGAGGTGTGGGGTAAATAAGAAGTGAGACCCCAGCCCCAAGTAAAACTGTGGTGGGCTGGGAGAAATATGTGGGGCAGGTCAAAGAACTACAGACCTTACAATCTTTGATTAAAACTTAAAGTTTGGAAGAAATTTTAAGTTCTCTTACATGCTGTTCCTCCCATCTCTTACAGATGGTCCTTGATTCCTTTCTTTTCCTCAACTTATATTGCTAACAAGTTCTGCTGGCTTTACCTCAAAGTATTCTATTCTATTGATCTATGTGTGCATTCTTTCTTTAACACCACACTGTGTTGTGTACTGTCGCTTTATAGTACTATAAACCAGGTAGTGATCCTCCATCTTTGTTCTTCTTCAGTTGTTTCGGTTATGCAAGATTTTTGCTCTTCTGTATAAACTTTAGAATCGTTTTGTCTATGTCTACAATATAGCTTGCTGGGATTTTGACTGAAATGATGCTGGATTTATACATTAAGTTGGGAAGAATTGACATCCTAACAACACTGAATCTTTTTATCCATGAACTTGGGATAGCTCTCCCTTTATTTAGATTTTCTTTGATTTCTTTCATCAGTGCTTTGTAGTTTTTCGCATTCAGATTCTGTATGTATTTTGTTATATTTATTACTGAAAATAGTGCTGCTTTCTTAAAATTTCAAATTCTAACTGTCCATTGCTGGTGTATAGGAAAGCAATTGATTTTTGTGCACTGACCTTGTATTCTGTGACCTTGGTATGTTCTTATTACTTCCAGGAGTTTTTGTTTTGCTTTGTTTTTTGTTTCTGTAAAATTGTTTGGGATATTCCACAATCACACAAATTTTGGTAAATTATATTTTCATTTTCATTTAGTTTGCAAGTTTTTAAAACTGCTCTGAGACTTCTTTGACCCATGTGTTATTTAGAAATGGGTTGTTTAATTTCCAATATATATACTTTTTTCTGGCAGCTGGCAGGTAAGGGGAACTGAACCCATGACCTTGGTGTGACTAGGCTGTGCTCTAACCAACTGAGCTAACTAGCCAGCCCTAATTTCCAAATATTTGGGGATTTCACAGCCATCTTTCTGTTACTGATTTCTATTTTAATTCCACTGTGGTCTGTGAGCATACTTTGTATGATTTCTATTATTTAAATTTGTTAGGGTGTGGCCCAGGATACAGTCTATCTCAATTAGTGTTCCATACAAGCTTGAGAAGAGTGTGTATTCTGGAGAGAGTGTTCTGTAAATGCCAATTAGATCAACTTGATTGATAGCACTGTTCAGGTAAAAATATATTCCCAAATCTGTCCACGAATCTTTCTCCACCATCACTATGCTAGCCCAAGCTATTATGGTCTCTTTCCTGGACCACCTAACTGGTCTCCTAAATAGCTTCCTAGTTGGCCTCCCTGTTTCCAGTTTTGCCCCCACTATAATCCATTCTCCACAGGTCAGAGAGAATGATGATATGTCAGATCATGTCGCTCTCAGCTCAAAACCCTCCAATGGCTTTTTATTTATTTAGGTGGTTGGCCGATATAGGGATCGAAACCCTTGACCTTGGTGTTATCAGTGCCACACTCTAACTGAGTGTGCTAACCAGCCAGCCCTGCCAATGGCTTTTCATTGTACCTACTATAAAATCTAAATGCCTAAAAAAAAAAAAAAAAAAAAAAAAAAAAAATCTAAATGCCTTCCATGGCTGACATGGCCCTACACAGTCTTGCTCCAGAACTTCTTTCCCACCTCCTCTAGTACCAGTCTTCCCTCTTGCTCTCTCCAGCCAGACTTCTTTTTGATGTCCCTTGAACAGATCGAGCTCATTCCTGCCCTAGGGGCTTTGTCCTTGTGTTTCCCTCTGCCTAGGATGCCATGCTCTGGATCCTCATGAAATGACTGGCTTCTTGTCCTTCAAGCTCACCTCAACTCTCACTTCCGTGGAGAGTCCTTGACTAATCTATTTAATCTTGTTCCCATTCCTCACCCCATAACACTGCCTGTGTACTGTTTTTAATTGTTTTCATAACACTTTTGACTTTTTGAAATTATTTTGTTCATCTATTTGTTTTGTTGTTTGTGTCTGTCATCCTTTCTCTAAAATGTGAGCTCCAGGACAGCAGGGACCTCCTTCACTACTAAATGGCCAGCACCTAAAACAGTGCCTGACACCTAAAAATTTATTGAATGGCTGCACTTCTGCTTGAACATTTCCAGTGTCTTGTAGCTTACTAATTTGGTCCACGAGGTGGCCAGTGCCCATAGATAATTTTGTGTGTTAGAAATGTCACCTTTCTCTTGAGCTACACGTTGAATTCCTGACCATATAAACAGGTTAGTAGAGAAAACAATGTATGATCATTACAAAAAATGATGAGGAAGCATTTGATAAAACTTAACCACTGTTCATGACAAAAAAATGTTCCTAGTACACCAGGAATAAGAGGTAACTTCCTTAACTTGGTAAAGAGTATCCTTCGAAATCCTACGTCGAACACCATATATAATGGTGAAACATTGACACCTTTTCCTTTAAAATGAGTAACAAGACAAGGGTGCCCATCATCATCCCTTTTGTTCAACATTGAACTGGGATCCTGCACAGTAAGGCAAGGAAACAAACGACAGAAATAAGGGTTTGGAAGGAAGAAACAAATCTGTCACTTAAATCTACTTTCTTGTGTCTTTCACTCACTGGTCTTCCTTCTGCTTTCCTCTTCTACACGATAGCCCCAGGTCTTCTTCCCTCTCTGGGTCTCCAATCACCTCATCTGTAAAACAGTTTCCCCAAAACTTCTTGTGGTTCTACCCTCCATGCTTCTCTGAGTCTTCATCCTCCTTCCTACAGGCTAAATATCTCCCTTTTCCTCGATGGTTCCCAATAGTGATGATTTCCAGATCTCTCCTTTCCCAGAAACACACTCCATGTTTTTAAATACAGTGCCCAGAAATGGGGCTGAAAGTGAAGAAAGGCATAGACAGAAAACAGCTTGAAAATGGTAGAGAGAAGTGGCGAGGGAAAGTGCTGGGTGGAAGCAGTAGGGAAGAGGCAGGGGATAGCATCTCAGGGAGAAGTGGCCTGGCAGGCAGGCTTGTGGGTGGTGCTCCATCTCCTTGACTTATTTCCCTGGGATGGGAAGAGGATCCCCTGCATTGTTTGGGGACAGTGGTAGGCAAGGAGTCTGTGGGGCCATAAGCATTTGGTGGCTCTGTCAGTCCTCCTTCCAGCTTTCCTACCCCTGGACTCCAAGACCCTCCCTCTGGTAGCTGGGGCGGGGGTGGAGGCAAGGGGCATTGACAAAAGCCAGCTCAGGATAGGAAGGGGAACTGAACTGAGCCAGGTCCCTGTCCAGGAAGCAAGAGCAGCCGCCACAGTGGGAGGGAGCAGCAAGCCAACAGCTGAGTGAGACAAGGCCTGGGTTATTTTTTTTCCAGTTTGTTGGCATGTGGGTGGATTTTTCTCCTTTTTTCTTCTCTCCTGCTCTCTGCCGTTTCCACAGAGATGTGGGAGTTTGCAAATTTGTCTCAGTGGAGGGAAGAGGCAGAGCTGATTTGGGGGGGTCCTTGTCAGGGACCAGGGAAGCAGAAAAGGACATTGCAATTTCGGCAGCAAGAAAACTAGGACTCATTTCCTGACGGTATCTCTGGGGCAATGAAGGCTCTCCCTCTCTCTCCTTTCCTCTTGCGGCTGCAGGGATGCTTTCTCACCTCACCTCACCTCAGCTCTTGGCTCACAAATCCATCCCACTTGGTGATTGCAAAAGCCTCCCTCTACTCCTCTCCTTGCTGTGCACTGCCAGATGCCCTTTGCTCGGGGCCCTGCGCAAGCTAGGGGCACAGCTCAGACTCTTCTGACTAGAGGTTGCCTCCCCAGTATTTCTGGGGGTTGGGGGACTGAGGAGCTTTTCTTTTTCGAGCTCTACATTTAAAGGGTAAAAAATGGTACCTGTACATGCTAAGTGCCAACTGAGCATTTCAGGTTTTCAGAAGGGGAAGCTTTCTGAAAAAATTAAGGAGTGGGTAGTTTAGGGACCTAGACAAACTGACAAAGTAGCTCAGGGCATGCCAAGTGGGAGCAAGGATCACGGGGCTGTGGGTCTGGACACTTAGATGCTGATCCTGGTTCTGCCATTAATTTGTGATGTGATGTTGAACAAGGAAGCTACTTTCCTTCTCTTGGGCTTTATTTCCTTATCTGGAAAATGAGCTGGATCTCTAAAGCTCTACAGATCCCTGCAGACTGAATCCTGATTCCTGGCCTTGGTGGTTAGGAGCCATCTAATAAGATCATACGTACGTAGAGTGCACTGAACACCATCCAGGAGTAGGATGACCAGCTGTTTGGCTGGGACTCAGAGGTTTCCTGGGATGTGGGACTTTCAGTGCTAAAATAATCCTGGGCAAACCGGGACAGTTGGCCACCCTAGCGAGGACCACATCCACTAGTTATTATTATCATTATCATCATTATCATTACCGCTAGAGGGCAACACTTTCTTATGCCTGGGAGTAGGTCTCATCCCACCCAACAGGTACAGAACTGTCCCCTCACTCCAGGACCAGTCAATCCTCTGTGTTTTTCTCCTGAAGAGGAGAATACTGAGGAACAGAGAGATCTGGGAATCTTGAATCCTAGGAGCTTCCTGTTGTGCCCAATCTGTCCCACTGTGGCAGAACTGCCTGCTTCTCGGGGGACTGGGGACAGAGAGACACTGACAAGTAGCTTTGGTCTTTCTGAACTCAGCGGGCAGGAGCTGGCTTCCTCCTTCCTAAAGAATTGATCTCTGTATTTCCTTAAATCCCCTATCACATTGAATTGTAGTCATGATTTATCTATATACCTCATTAAGTTGTTGATTCATGCATTCAACAAACATGGATTGCTTATTGCTTACTTACCACATACCAGTATTTTTGCCAGACTCATGGTGTACCATGGGGAACAAAACAGAGTGTCTGCCCTTCTAGAGCTAACAGTCTAATGAGGGAGGCGGAAGGTAAGCAAACAGAGAACTGCACAAATCAATATATAATTACAAACTTGGTAAATTCGAGGAAGGCAAAGACCTCATTGAGAGTATGTATCACAGAGATCTACCTACTCTGGGAATAAGAGAAGGTGCCGCTGATGAACTGACATTTGAACTGAGATCTGAAGGATGAATAGGCAGTGAGTAGGCAAAGGCAGCAGAAAGAGTTTTCCACGCCAAAAGAACAGCAGGTGTGCAGGGCCCGAGAGGGGAAGAGCCTAGCTCCCCAGGGAGCTATTTGCTCCTTGAGGGCACAGCCTGCCTCTTATTCATCTTTTGCTGTAGCTCCAGGCCTGGCACATAGGGATGCTAATAAATGTTTGCTGAATCGAATGGAATGAAATTTTGTCATGGAAAACATAGGCTGGGGGTCAAAAGGCCTCACTTCTAGTTCCAGCTCTTCTGGGCAATTCAATTCACTTTTCCAACTGCTTACTGTGTACTCATCACATGCGAGGACCCAGAGCCCAGTTGGGGGATGGAAAGGTGAACAAAATTGTCTCTGCCCTTAAGCAGCACATGGTCAGGTGAAGTAGCTAACATGTAGACAAGTCCCTTCCACTCTCTGAGCTTCTTTTTATCTGGTTATAAAATGAGGGATTTCGATGACATGATTTCTACTGTCCCTTCCAGCTTTAACAGTCTTGACCTGTTCTTTCTTGAATAACAGCCAGTTAGATGGCAGTGGGGAGCAATGCTTTTCTGATTTCTTCCACCCTATAGGAGCCACATGAATAGGACTGGGAAATCCAGGCTTGGGTTCTGTTTATGGACCATTCCTCCTTTTTTTTAAAGATGACTGGTAAGGGGATCGTAACCCTTGACTTGGTGTTGTCAGCACCACGCTCTCCCAAGTGAGCCACGGGCCATCACCCATTCTTCTTTTTACATGTGTCTCAGGAATGGTCAAAGTTCCCAGCTTTTGGCTAGAATGTTCCAGCATTCAATGAATATTTCTTTCTTTCTTTCCTTCCACCACCACCACCCCTCCACCCCACCCCTGCCTTGCCTTGCTCCTCCTCTCCAGTCTTTTTTTCTATATCTAGGACTGTGTTTTGCATATATCAGAGCAGGAAAGGGCCTTTAAAATCATCTTATCCAACCCCTCCACCCAGCATTTACATTCCCTATGCAACAGACCGTCCAAATGAGGCCATCCAGCCACTATTTGAAGACCTCCAATGACAGTGAGCTCGCCATCTTCACTAAGCTTCGCCTGTGAGAGGTTTCTTCCCTCTGTGATCTGTCTTTCTGTAATTTTCACCCATTGCTTTTGGCTGTGCCCTTTGGATCTAAGCAGTATAATTCCACTACATTGCCCCCCTGACAGCGCATTGGATATTTGAAGACAGTAATCATGTCCTCATAAGCCTGCTCTCCTCCAGGCCAAATATCATCTGTTCCTTCAAATGTTCTTCATTGTTTCAAATCCCCTCAGCATCTGTAAATATAGTTTAGTTTATGTAAGATTTATATCCTGCCTACCTCAAAGAGGATATTAGGCGACTCATCAGTTTATAATGTGAAAGAAAGAAAATTAGGGATAAAAATGCGGAAGAAAATGGACTAGAGACCACATAAAGGAAGTACCAATAGATGTTGCCAGGTACCTAAAATGAACTGGATTATAATTGGACTCTGAATTTGTCTCAAAGTTTTATGGCAGCTAGGACAAACTTGGAAACACATCAGGCTATGTGGTTTTATGTTCTGACAGGATCAAGCTTACAAATCATCTTCAGAGAGAAAATTTTTTCCTAAAACGAAACTCCAGACTCGCCTATTAGGGTTACTTTCTGTGCAGCTGTTCAAGATTTACAGGAACTTGGTTATATCTCACCTCTTCCCTCTGGGCCAGCAGGATAATTAATTAATTAGTCAAATGCTGTCTCAGTTTTAAGCACCGTTATCTCTTTAGGGATCACCACAGAAAAGAGGGTTTTTCTTTTCCTTTCTATGTTCTTCACAGATGGTCACTTTCCTACCTTTTTGCCCTCTAAACTCTGCAATCTTGAGTCTTTGGAACATTAGACCTCAGGAAACAGGGCAAGAAGAGAACGGTAGCCTAATGGTCACTGACCACAGCAGTTATATGCAAATAACTTCTCTCTGGTCCTCAGTCTGGAAAATGAGTTCATTTGTAAGGTCTCTTTAGCTCTTATATTCTGGACTGTAAACTCGTTGAGGGAAAGACCAACAATTCTTTAAAAAGTTTGATTTTCCGGGCGGCCCGGTGGTGCACTGCTACTGTGCGGTGCTTGGGAGCGCTGCGGCACTCCCGCCGAGGGTTCAGATCCCACATACAGACCAGCCGCTCACTGGCTGAGCGAGGTGCGGGCGCAACGCCGAGGGTTGCAATCCCATTGCCGGTCACGAAAAAAGACAAAAAGGAAAAAAAAAAAGTTTGATTTTCCCATCTCATGCCTGGAAGCTAACAGGTATAGGAGAAGGTCTGCTCATGGACAGAGCTGTGAGAATCCAGTAGGAAAAACCAATTTGATCAGATGCCACATTTGGATCTGAGGAAAATGTTTCGTGGCTCCCAGTATTATGACAAATTTTGTTGACTGGGCACTGTCAGGGGTGCAATGTGGTTTTTCAGGGCTCAACATTCCTTGGCACGGCTGGCCCCAGGGGAAGGGGAATTGGAATAATCACACCAGGGACTGAGGCTTCTGAGAAATGACTCTGGGAGGAAGCAGGCAGGAAAAGAAGGTAGTGCCAAAGTTTGTGGTGAACAGCAACAACAAATCAATACTAAACCCATCTTGCAGTTTGTAATATTTGGTGCATACAATATCCATACAGGCCCCCTCCACTCCTACCATGTTACTCCCCTGCCCCAAAACCTTCCTTGACTTTTCATTTCCTATAAGAAAAGGTCCACATTCTACAGTTTGGCAATGGAGGCTACTTCAAGCTGAATCAAGCTATGTCTTCCCATCTCCTCTCCCTTACAACACAGACACACCCCCCCACACACACACACACACACACACACACACACACACACACACACACACGTCCCTTGTGTTCCCTTCCACTAAACTACATATGGTTCCCTAAACCCACACCATTTTCCTGATTCTGTTCCTCTCTTCGCACAGCACGAGTTTCCCTTCAGCTCTTGCTCAGCTCTAGCACTTCCACCTGCTGAAATCCTAAGCTTAGCTCAAATACCTTCACATCCATAAAGACCTCCCAGCACCCCTGCCCTTGTGCCTCCACTCTAGTGCTTTGTACGTTCTGTCTTGTTAGTCATGTTTGTAATGTATGGTAGTGGCTCTCTGACTAGCCTGAGAGCCCCCTGAGGGCACAGGCTATATCTGATTCATCCAAGGCTCTCCATCACCCTTCGCTGCCTTGTCTTTTTCCAGAGCACCTATCACCATCTGTGTTGGTGTCCTAGGGCTGCCGTAAAAAAGCACCACAAACTGGGTGGCTTAACAACAATGGAAACTGATTCTCTCACAGTCCTCAGGGCTAGGAGTCCAAAATCATGGTGTCGGCAAGGCCAGGCTTCCTCTGAAGGTTCTAGGAAAGAATATTGCCTCTTCCAGCGTCTGGTGCTTGCAGCTGTCCTTGACATTCCCTGGCTTGTAGACTCATCACTCCAATCTCTGTCTCCATCTTCACATGGCATTCTCCTCATGTGTGTATGTTTCTGTGCCCAATTTTCCCTCTTATAAGGACACCAATTATTGGATTAGGACCCATACTAATCCACTATGACCTCATCTTACCTTGATTACATCTGCAAAGACCCTTACCCTCGTATTTCCAAACAAGGTCACTCTCACAGTTTCTGGGTGGACATGAATTTTTGGGCGACACTATTCAGCCCAGTTCACCATGCAACGTGCTTTACATATTCTATTTGTTTATTGTCTCCTTCCCTCCCTAGAATATCAGCTCTATGAGGTTGGCATTGTTGTCTATTTTGTTCACTGCTATATCCTCAGTGTTTAGAGCAGCGCTTGACACATAGTAGACATTTTGTAAATGTTAGTAAATACCTGTCCCAACCCCAGAGGTGATCTATATAATAGAAGCAGGGATAAGGAAGGGAATGTAAGTATTGCCTAGAACGTAAATACTGTAATGCTCTGCAAATGTTTGCTGAATGAATAGAAATATCCGATGGATGTATTACTTTAACATTTATGGAACACCTATTTTGTACAAGCTACTGAGGGAAGATGCAAAGAAGTGAGAAGCCACTATGCCTCTGTGTGACCCTGAGTAAGTCACTCAACCTCTCTGTTTCACTTTCCTCATCTGCAAAATGGAGGTAATAACAGTACCTACCTCACAGGATTGTCATGACAATTAAGTGAGTCCATATATGTAAAGTGCTTAGCACAGTGCTTGGCACATGGTAAGCACCATAGATGTGTTAGCCATAATTATTATAGTTGTTATCTGCTAGCTCTGTGCAAGGAGTTGTTTTTATAATCAGCTTTATTGAGATACCATAAAATTCACCCTCTTAAAGGGTACAATTCAGTAGTTTTTAGTATATTAACAGAGTTGTACAACCATCACCACAATCTAATTTTAGAACATTTTCATCTCCCTCCAAAAAAAGGCCCTATACCCGTCAGCAGTCTTTCCCCATTCCCCCATCCCCCCCCCCCCAGTCCTTGACAACCACTGCTCAATTTCTGTCTCTATGGATTTGCCTATTCTGGAATTTTATATAAAAGGAATTATACAACATGTGGCCTTTTGTGACTCACTTCTCTCATTAGCATAATATTTTCAAGGTTCATCCATGTTTCAGCATATATTAGTACTTCATTCCTTTTTAATGGCTAAGTAATATTGCATTGTGTGGCCATACCACATTTTGTTTATCCATTTATCAATTGAAGAACATTTGGTGGTTTACACTGTTTGGCACCTGCACACCTTCAGACCAGTCTGAGACCTCAGGCTGAGTAGCAGTAAACTCAGGAGCTGGAGCAGCCCATTGACCCTGAAATCCTCCTTGGTTACAGTCTTTTCAGCAGCAGCCTGCTTTTCCTTTTCATTCTCTTCAGGATCTCTGCAGAAGTAGAGAGATGAGGCATGACCTCCCATGGGTGCTCATGGGTGATGGTACCATGCATGTGTAGAACTTCCCAGGCCAGCATCCACATCAGACCCACTGCGTGAGCCCCCAGTTGTTGCATGCAATGGCAATGCCCACATAGCACAGAGGAGAATCTGTTACACAGAGCGGTGGTAGACTGGTTAACATAAGACACCTGGTGGTCAGCCCTGGGATCAGTAACTATCAGAAAACGTGGTTCCTGAAGGCTGCCTGAATCTGGTTAGTGAAGGTTCCAGAGTAAAGCACCCAGCAATAGGAGTGGCCCCAACGGAAGCAACAAACTTCAGCACAGCCCACTGGCCAGTATTCCTGGAGGGAATAACACTGACAATCAGCTGGGTTTTTAATGGCAACAATGGCAACAATGGCACCAGCTGCCAGCAGAAGCTTCTTCCAGGTTCTCTTTAGATTTATGATGTAGATGTCCTCACTTTTGCTTTTGCAGCTGTACTGTTCCATTCGGAAGTCAAGGTTGGTGCCACCTAGGCGGGTTCCTGCTGCAAGGAATATGAGAACATCCTCCTTCATTTGCATGACATCAAGGGCTCAAGACATGGTGAAAGTTTGCCTTTAAGTTAGGACAGGAACCCAGGACAAAGCCTTACGGGTAGCTCAGAGAGCTCATTGTGGTTTTGATTTGCATTTCCCTGATGGCTAATGATGTTGAGCATCTTTTCATGTGTTTATTGGCTATTTGTATATCTTCTTTGGAGAAATGTCTATTCAAATCCTATGCCCATTAAAATAAATGGGTTGTTGATTTTTGTTGAGCTGTAAGAGTTCTTTTTTACATTCTAGATACAAGTCATTTATCAGATGTATGATTTGCAAATATCTTCTCCCATTCTGTGGCTTGTCTTTTCTGTGCAAGGTGTTTTTGCATGCTTTTTTCCAAGACCACCCCTGTGAGGTAGGTGTTATTGATGGGGAAATAGAAGTTCAGAGAGGAGAAGAAGGAATTTAAATCCAGTTTTTCCTGACTGTAAAACTCATGCTTTCTCCTATAACCCAATCTGCTCACAAAGATAAATTAAGACATTTTGCTGGCTTTAAGGAGCTCAGTCTGGCAGAGGACATAAAACAAGAAACAAATGAATGTGCTTTAAAGCCAAGTTCCATTTGTCCCACAAATGCCACAAGAGAGGGGCAGAGGAAGTGCGGTGGGAGGTGGAAAGGAGAGAGAGCACTTCTGGCTGGGGAAATCAGGGTTGGCTTGGGTATAGTGGCATTTCAGTTAAGTCTTGAAGGACGGGTACAACTTCATTAGATGGAGATGATGGAGTGAATGGGGAGAGCATTTCCAAGGGAGAGCAGGAAATGAGGGTTGAATAAAGGAAGGAAGCTTTGATCTCAAGACTGGCTGCTGATGGGGAGTCCCAAAGCTTGTTGGGATGGAAATACGGGGACTGCCTTAGTTGAGATACCCAGGGACTGGCTAAGATGGTGGATCCTGGGATTGGCTGGGATAGGGGATCTGGGCACTGGCTTGGATGGAAACTTTAGAGGCTAGCTGGAGTGGGAGATGTCTGCAATGTTGTGTGTGTGTGTGTGTGTGTGTGTGTGTGTGTGTGTGTGTGTGTGTG
>NW_007727205.1:144746-145307 GCF_000696425.1 Galeopterus variegatus
GGGGGGGGGGGGGGGGGGGGGGGGGGGGGGGGGAGAGAGAGAGAGAGAGAGAGAGTATTGGGGGGGAGTTACAGGGGCTCCCCGGGATGGGGAGAACTGCAGGTTGGCTGGGCTGGAGGGACACGGGGCTGGCTGGGATGGGGGTTGGTCCAAGGACTGGCTAGGATGGGAGACCCAGGGACTGCCGGTGATGGGGGCTAAAGGGAGGTCGCCTGAGATAAGTCCAGGGTTTGGCTGGGATGGGGAATTTGACACTAGCTGGGATTGGCGGACCTAGGGGATGGGGGATCTGCGGTTGCCTGGACCTGGGGACTGCCTGGGATGCGGGTTCCCCGGATGGCTTGGATGAGGATCCTGCGCCTGGCGGACCTGAGGGACGGGCTGGGATGGAGGGCTTCGTTAGGCTGCGTTAGGTGAAGTCACTGGGGAGCGGTGAAATGGAGAGATGTCCCGCGGGCTGTGATGAGGCTGGACCTGGAGAGGCGCCGGTCCCTTGGGGCTGGTCCAGCTGTGGTGCGGGTGTCGGCCGCAGGTGGGGCGTGCGGGGGAGGGCCGGGCGAG
>NW_007727205.1:145902-180902 GCF_000696425.1 Galeopterus variegatus
CGAGAAGGAAGCCGGCTATTCGGCGGCGGTGGGCGTGGGGCCGCGGCCACCGCGGGGGCGGGGCCAGTTGAGCCGTGGCGCATCCAGGAGCTCCAGACCCGGCGCCGGCGGAGGCCACAGCACCAGTACCAGCACCAGCCCGGCCAACACCCTCCAGAGAAAGTAAGCTATGTGTGTTTGTACCCCCCGGTTCTTCCCCTCTAGATCCCGCTCCAACTCGTCCATCTGATAAAGTAAGAATCCCGTGTTTGATTTCGTGTCCTCCTCTCCCGTTCCAACCTGCCACGAGAAGCCGGGTCCCCCTCATCCGGCAGACATCCCTTCCCTAGCCACCCCAGACGGGGTTGGCCAAATGAGTGCAGACATCTCTTTTCCAATACCGCGGTCGGTGAGGGACTAGAGCAGTCTTCACCACCACCCCCTCCACTTCTTCAAGCCCTAGCTGCATCCTTGCCAGAGGATGGGTTTTCATTTATTTATTTATTTTGGATGCGCTAGTTGGAATTTTTTTTTTGCCGGTGATGGTGTCGACTCAGAGCCCCAAGGGAGAGAAATACATCCCCCCCCCCGTTTTTTTTTTTTTTTTTTTTTTTGCCTGATCTTGTCTCCTCTGGTGGCCTCAGCTCCATTTTTTCCCAGCGAGGCAGGTGGGGACCAGAATGGCTGCTGGAGGCTGACACATCCCTCTAAGGGGAACTACAACACATTCTGGCCAGGGGGGAGCAAAGATGGGGTAGCAAAGATGGAGGCTAGGCCCTTGGCTAGTTCCTTCAAGTCCACCCTCTCTCCACCCTTTAAGAAAAACAACACCCATTTAAAGAGCCCTGCCGGGAAGAGGAGTGTACAGTTCTCCCCTCTGTTGGATTGGTTCCATTTCCTGTGCTGGGGTCTGTGTGTCTGTCTCTTTGGGACACCTTGGCAGTATCTTTTGGGTTGGTGGGACACGGGCTGGGTCTAATTCTTCCATGTAGATACCCTGGTGAGATAAATGTATCAGGCTGATAGAGTCAAAGGTGTGCAGGCTCACAGGACTGCCCTAAAGGCTCCCCTATTTCTTTTCTGCCGTATTGGAAAGAACACTGAACTGGGAGTTAGGAGACCTGGGTTCCCCTTCCAGCTCTGCTGCAGATTGGTTTTGTGACCTTGATTGAGTCCCTTCCTTTCTCACACCATCAATTCCTCCCGTATCTTTTTAAAGGGCAGGGTCTGCCTTGGATGCTCTTTAAGGACCCCTACAGCTTAGATTTGGTGGTTCTGTGACTGATCCAGTCACACTACAGAGGAAGTCTGAAGTCCTCTAACGAATGGACAGGCTTCCCCCTCCTCTCACCACTCAGCTGGTCCTACCATGTGCCACAACCAGTGGAGTGTCTCTGGGAGGCTGGGCTGGGGGTGGGGAAGCCTTCTGCCTCAGGAAATCTGCCGGGAGACAGCTCTCTGCAACTCCCCCGTGGTGAGGCAGCCGCAGGCTGGGGTGCTGGGTTGAGATGGCTGGGCCCCAGGAGCAGCAGCTGCAGCTTGAGGGCTGGGCTGGGCTCCACTGCAGCGCACCCCTTCAGTTGGGTTTTGGCATGGACTGCCCCAGAGGAGTCTGGGGCAAGGGGAATGGGCTCTCCTGCCTAGGCAGGGCTGCTGGAGCCCAGTCCTGGAGGACTGACTATGTGCATCTTGGGGCACCACACTGGAAGAGTAGACCAAGGCCCATTCAGAAGAGAGCCATGGTGGGGTGGGGCAGAGGAAGACTGGATGGGGCTGCAGAAGACTTTTCTAGAGGGGTCAGGCCTGTGACAGAGGAAGCAGCCTCATTATGTGTGGCTCCAGAGAGAGGAACCAGGAACAGTGGGAATATTTGAGATAAATCAGGAAGAACTTTCCAAGCTGGCTGTCTGGTGGTGCAGTGGAGTGCCTTGAGGAGTGGGATGGGGGCTGGCTTGATGTGTCCTGCAGAGGCCGGGGGGGCGTCTGGGAGAGTTGGGCAAAGCATAATTCCTGAATCAGGTATGAGGCCCATTGAAATGACCAGGGTCTTCCCCAATTGCAGGACTCTGCTATGCTCAGATTCCCCATCCTGCAGACGTGGGTGTGAATCTCTTGACTGGCTGGAAGCCTGTTTGCTCTTTAGCTCTGTGCTTCTGCCATCCACACAGGCCTGCCTCTTGGCCCTTCCCTCTTTTGGGGCACCCTCCAGGTTCCTTGTTAGATTTTCTTGCTTCACATTTCCTACTGGATTAATAAAGGGGTTCAGCTAGTACTTTGAATTTCTCTCTTAACCATGTATTAACAGTTCGCACATCCATTATTACCTCTTTTGTCCTCACAACAAGCCCTGTGCAGTAAGCATTAACAACTCCATTTAGAGATGGGAAAACTGAGGTTCCACGATGAAGAGACCTTGCTCAAGGTTACCCTAATGGAGCTGGCACTGGAACCAAGTCTGCCTGTCTCCAAGGCCTGTTACTTTTTCACTAGAGCTCTCCAACTATCAGGAGTCTCTTTGCCTCAGGGCCTGAACAGGTACTGAACTGGGAGAGGCCAGAAGAACATTAGGTATCTAGAGGGTTTGAACAGGAGTAGAGTGGGGAGGAGAAGGGGAAGGGAAGAGGGCTGTCTCCCTCCTTTCCCCTCTCCTTCCCTCCAGGTGCCAGCAGGGCCCGCGGATGCAGTAGCCATTGCTGCCACCACTGCTGCTGCAAGCGACTCCCCTGTTAGGCCTGTTCTGGGTTTGTAAGGAGTGGGTGAGAAGGCTGCTGCTGGAAGCGCGGGCAGGCAGGGTGGGAGTTTAGCAGGAGAGGCTGCAGCATTGGGGGAGGATCGGTGGAGCTGGTACAGGCTGGGCGCTCCTGGTCCCCAGACTCCCCCTGGTGGAGGAAGAGGAGAGAGCGGGGCCTGGGCTGAGCTGCAGCTTGGAGGGGCCCGCTCTGCCTGGGGACTTCCTTCAGACCCTGTGCATCTGTCACCATAATCCACATTTTCCAGCAGAAGAAACGGAGGGCTCAGAGAAGTGAAGCCCAGCAGAGGTCACACTGCTAATAAGACAGAGTAGCAATCCTGTGAACTTTCCCTCCACTGCACTGGACACCAGCTGTCATGACCATCCCCATCCTTATCATCCACCCAGGACTCCCACATCCTCCCGCAATGTCTCTTCTGGACAGGTTCCAGGAGGCCAGTATCCCTCTGCTGTGCTCTGGGTGTGGCCTTTCTAGTGCAGCACAGAGAGAGATGTGTCCCTACCTCCTTCTGGTCGCTTGTTCCCTGTATGTGATGGTCTTGTTTGTTTGCTTTTTAGTAGTTGTTGGTCCTGATTAACGCTCAGGTCTTTTTACCTGGAACTGCCCCTCCTCTCCCCATGATTAGAGAAGAGCTCCACTGTCCTTGTTGATCTTGGCCTGGCCCCTTGCAGTTCTGGCACCTGGAATAGGTGTTCTGAGGCCACTGCTGAGTTGCTCCTCGCCGACAAGAGCTGCATTTCCCACGCTTTTAGCATGGGCCCAGATCCAGCTCTTCTGTAGGAGGTGGTGGGCTGAAGCTGGTTTGGTGGTAACTCTCTATCCTCTGCCCCAACCCCTACCCACCTCGAAAGCTGGTTCACGTTTGGGGATAGTAGCTAGAGGGGCCGGCCTGGTGTTCTTGACAGCCAGGGCAATGCACGGTCTACCATACGGCCAGGGGTTGAACTCTGCATGAGGTGGTGTGGCAGCATGCTCCCCACAGGGGCCGAGGCCACAGAGAGGCAGGGAGTGAGTGAGAGAATGAGCCCAGGGAGAGGCTGTGGGAAAGTCTGTCTCCTTTGGGGTCTTGGGTACTTTTCCTAAGGGGGTCTCTCCTTTTCCCAGGAGGGAAAACCATTTATCTCCCCCTCACTGTGTTGTGAGGATTTTACTCATGTAGGAGGAAATGATAATGTTGAGTTTAATGAGAATTAGAGGGAGTCTTGCTTCTCTGTCTAGATCTGGGGCAAGAATGGGGTTGTTGTCATCCACAAATATTTCTTGGTTGTGTGCACAGAGCAGAAGGGGCCACCAGGCTGATCAAAAACCATGCTCTTTGCGCTTACAGAGCCCTCCTTCCCCAGCCAGGGAGACAGAGTTGCAGGCCCAGCCAGGCTGTAGAGATGGTGCTCAGGACAAAATAAGTAGAGAGGGTGGGGAGGAGTGGAGGGTCTCAGAGAGAGGAGGGATCACGGTAGGCCAGGCCACTGGTTGAGGACGTGGGGGACAGTGAAGGTGAGGGTCTTTGAAGGAGAGTGAGTGGTCCCTGGTGTCCAATGGGGGGGTGGGGGAGGAAAATACCAGACCCAGGCTTTGCCACCCCATTGCCCTTTCCTCATCTGTCCCAGGCCTGCCTACTGTAGTCTCTGAATTTGCTGGGAACATAGTAAAGGCCTGGAGCCTGGGGAATAGGCCACACGTGTACTGAGTGAGTTTCAGCCTTCTGTGTGCGAGGCATCACCCTATGTGGCTTTATGTAATAATAGCTAAAGTTTTTTTTACTGCACTTGTGTGCCAAGCACTATTTGTTCTAAGTGCTTTCAATGTATTAATTCATTCAATCTTCTCATGAATCCTTTCATGGAGATCTTGTTATTAACTCCATTTTACATATGAGGAAACTGAGGCCTAGAAAGTTTGGGTAACATTCCCAAGTTCACTCAATGGATAAGAGGCAGAACTATGAAGGAGCTAGAAGGAGCCTAGATGGTCAGGCTCCAGGATCCACAGCACTGTTTATCACCCTGCCAGGAGTACAGAGTCCCCACCAAGTGGGTGTTATAATTACCCTCATTTTTTCAGACGAGGAAACAAGGATCAGAGAGGTGCAGTGACCTGCCCAAGGTTATACAGCTGGATGAGGGCCAGAACTGTCTGGGTCCCACACCTATGGTACACAATTGCCTCCTGCAGGTGGGGTTTAAAGAGATGGAAGCCACTCCAGGCATGGCTCTGGCTTCCCCTGATAGAGATCCCAGGATCACTGCTCTAGGCAGGCTCTCTCTCACGATCAACTCTCGAGTTTTTGCCATAGCCTCCTAATAAATTGCCACTCCTGCTCTCACTCCATCAAGCCTCTGATGAGGTATAGCCAGGACACATTCTGCAGCTACAGCTTCAATGGTTCGACTCTCTCTTGGGCCTGCAAACTCCTCTGCCTGCTGTGCGTGGCCCTCTTAGGATCTACTCCTAACTCATCTCTCTCCTCTCATCTTTTTACAGTCCCTTTCACACAGACTGTGCTCCAGCAGGCTGACCTGTGCATCCTTATTAGTAGCCCACTCAAGGACCTCTGATAGCCTCTGGGTCTTTGCTCATGCTGTTCCCTTCTACTTTGCTCTATCCAGTTCTCAGGCTGAACGGAGCTGTCACCTCTCGCATGTTTGTCTGCTGATCCCTCTCGATGCTTGCTTGGTCTACTCCTGACCCTTGCAATGAGCACTCTGTCCCTTTTTATACCTTCATGGTTGTTTACATCTTTGTCCCCTCTACTAGATTGAGAGCCCCTTCAGATTCAGATTTAACTGAATTTAAGTGCATGTTGTGTGTCAGGCCTTGTGTGTAGGTGGTGTGGGCATGAGTGAAGGAGCTAGAAGCTTGGAAACACATAGCACAGCACATAGTAGCTGCTTAATAAATGTTGAGTAGACAAATGAATGCCTGATTAAGTCCTGGTGAACTAATGGCCAGGAGTACCTAATTTCTCTTCATGCCAAGACTCCTGGAGATAGGTGTGACAACTTTAAAATTCTCTGGGCTTTTCTATGGCTTTTTCCTCATGCTCCCTGGAGCCATTTGGCCTTTGCTCTCTCTGCTCCTCATGCTCACCAGTCTCCCAATTTGTAGAATGTCAGTATAGCAGAGTTGGATGAGACTTTGGAGACATTTAGGCCAATCTCATTGTTCCCTCTCCCTACCATGCCATGGCCATGTTCTGCTATGATCTTGACCCTCAATGCAGAATCTTCTGTTCCGAAAGGAGCAAAGAGGCCTGCACGGGATCTGTGTGGGGTTCACCCAGCCCAGTGGGAAGTTGCTTATTTATCCATCAGATCTTTCTTGAGCTCAGACCCTGGACTGGGCACGGTGTCTCAGCCCCTATGGCTCATTCCTTGCTGTATTCCCTGGCAAAACGATAAACACTGGTCATGGGGAGGAATGATGAATAAATGACTTATTTCTTTTGGGGGAGCTCATTTAAGACAAGATAATTTGCTGGTTACTTCTAACTTCCCTTCCTCATGGTATTTGGTCTCTCTCCAAACCTCCATGTTGAAAGCATTTACATAGGGAAGCCTGTTCCCAAGTGCTTGGTAGCTGAAGCTCTCTAGGACCTCAGCATTCAAAGTATGATGCCATGGAGGGAGGACTTGGTGTGACCTCTAGGCAAGTTACTTCACTCTCAGAGCTGCAGTTTTCTCAAGTAGTAAACGGGGATAAAACTGTATTTTCTGGGGCTTTTTTTTTCTTTTTTTGGTGGCTGGCCTGTATGGAGAACTGAACCCTTAGACCTTGGTGTTACAAGGCTGTGCTCTAGCCAACTGAGCTAACCAGCCAGCTCAAGACCATATTCTCTGATATGTAAGATTCATGTTGCCCTGCACAGAAATGTAGCAAACTTTCCTGGCTGCCCGGCATACCCTCATCAAAATCCTGATGGGGATGGAAAGCTGAGGGCCGAGGATGGAAAATAATAGATGGGACTGCCCTGCCCCCTAGAGGTGGAGCATAGCAAACAAAACAACAGTGCTCAGACAGCTGCATCGCATCCTTTCCAAAACAAAGATGACAAGCCAGAGCCACGGGCTGGTCAGGATTATTCCGCTAACATTTTAGACATAAATGTGTCACTACTATCATCCGATAGGTACCATTTAACTAATACCAAATGCATTTCTTTGGAGCTATGTGATTTTTATGCCTTTTAAAGGGGCAATATGACTGCCTATCCAGGTCTTGTGATTTCCTACTGAATTCCAGGATACAGTAGATTACATTCTTCTGAATAAAGCCAATATTTTCCTCTGTATAATCACTTTAGACTCATTGGCATTAGATCTGTGATGACAAGTACCTAACTTTGTCCTTCTCCCAAATTTCCTTATAAAACTGGGAGGTATCTCACACAACTGTACAGCTAATATGCTACCCAACTTACAGACAACCCATTTCATGGTGATTGTTCTGAGAATTAAATAAGATGGCAGAGATGAAGCACCTAGCACACAGTATGTTTCCTCAGCAATAGGTATTATTATTAATAATAGCTTTGTAAAGCTCTGTGCTGTGGGAGGGCAGGAGGGAGAGGCCATGTGGGAGCTCAGCACGTTTCTGAGAGAGAGGTCAGTCCAGTAAATATTATGTGCCTAGTATGTGCCATGCCTTATGCTATTGCAGGCAGAGTGTTCTGTGATTACTATTGTAGTAGTCTTAGATTAGTATAGTACAATAAGATATTTTGAGAGAGAGACATTGAGAGAGAGACATTGAGAGAGAGATCACATTCACATAATTTTTATTATGGTATATTGTTAATTGTTCTATCTTATTATTAGTTATTGTTTTTAATCTCTTACTGGGCCTAATTTATCAATTAAACTTTATTGTAGGTATGTATGTATAGGAAACAACATAGTATATTATTGGGTTTGGTACTATCTGTGGTTTCAGGCATCCACTTGGGGTCTTGGGACATATCTCACTCAGATAAGGGGGGCTACTGTGTATAGTTCCTGGCTTCAAGATGCTCACAGTTGGGTGGAGAAGATGGTCCTGGAAACAGACTATTGCAGTGTGGCGTTCAGTATGCACAGGGGGCCTGGGTACCCAAAGGAGGGACATCTACCCAGACTGTCAGAGAAGGCTTCCTGGAGGAGGTGATACCTGAGCTGAGGCTTGGAGGATGAGTAGGAGTTATCTAGGCAGAGAAGGACAGCATGCGGGTTGGTGGGAATTGGGGGCAAAAGGGACGTTAGGCAGAGGAGACAGTGTGAGCAAATGTGCAGAGGCATGGAACCAGGAGGGCATGTGTCGGGGAGGGGGTGCTTTGATCAGTTCAGTACAAACTAGAGCACAGACTGGGAGGGGGGTATCGGGACAGGAGCCTGGAGAATTGGCCAGCCCAGATCATGAGGACACTTGAATAGCAGCATCAGGAGCTTTATGCTGTTGGGGACTGGCAGCAAACATAGGGTTTCAAGCTGGGGGAGAGGTACTCATTGTGCAGTATGCAGCGGGAGCGGGGAGGGGGGAATGCGTGTTGAGGACCATGTTTCGGAGAGATCCCCCTAGAAGGCAGTTTGGAAGATAGATTGGAGAGTCTCCAGTGAGGCGACTGGTGCAGCAGTCTAGATGAGAGTCATTGAGGCCTGTGCTTGGGCAGCGGGAGTAGAGATAACCTATGGGGGAGAAGGATAATGACGACACGCTGACAAGTGCTGTGATAGAGGGAGTATAGCCTAGCGCAGGAGCTCAGAGGAGCAGCTGCTGTTCATGACCACTAGGGTTTTAATAATACCGGTGTGAAAGTCAAGAAACACTGAGCTGGAAGATCCCTGAAAGATTATCGAGCTCAAGCTGTTCATTTTACAGACAAGAAGACTTAGTCCCAGAGAGAGAAAGGACTTGTATAAGGCCACTTGAGGTGTGAGCAAAAGAGAGAGCTCTGATTAGAAGAGTCACTCTAGTCTTAATGCCAGGGTTCAAAGCCTCTCTCCTTAAATGTGCTATTTCCTGCCTTTAAATCTTGTGAAGGTTGCAGGGATCATTATCTTTATGGACTACAGATGAGAAAACCAGAGGTCAAGGAGGTAAGTTGTTGGGGCGGAAGTGATGAAGAGGAGGCAGCATCTAAAGGGGCTCTTGCTTTGATGGCACACAGACCCTCTGCTCTGTTCCAGTCCTTCTGAAATCAAATCTGCTAGATTCATAGCTTGGCAGTGAGCCCAGGGTTCTCTTTCTCCACCCAGCCCAGGCCCAGCCTTCTTTCGGCTAGCTTCTGCCCTAGATGGTCTCATTTAAAATAGCCAAGGCAGCTCAGAGGCAGTTTCTGGCCTGACAGCCAGTCGTGTCATCCCCCTTCTTCTGTTTTCATGGAAGCAGGTGGGCTTGTGTCTGTCATTACTGTGTTCCCATTGCCTTGGGCAGGGCATCTCTGGCCTGAATGTCTTTGTTTTGAGGCTCCGTGGTATAATACTCAAAGAATAAGCTTTGGAGATACAAAGACCTAAGTTGGAATTTAGGCTCTGCCCCAACCCACTAGTTGAACTCAGCTAGATCATTTTACCTTTTCTGAGCTTTAGTTTTCTCATCTGTAACATGGGGTAAGAATGCTCATCTCTCAAGATTAACCAGGGTAATTTGAATAGCATTTCCTGATACTTGTAGCTACTCAATACTCATAAACAGTCATTTTTCTCCCTGCTTCGTGAAATCTCCTGTGGACAATGACTGGAAGAATTCAGTGCTAGTTGCTTCCCCCTGAAAACTGGTATATTTCCTCCTTCCTAATACGAGGCTGTCATAGCTCATTGTATTTTCCTTTTTTGCCTCAGCCACCACTTAATTTGAAATACAGCTCTAGCATCTTTGTTGATTTTTTTTTTTTTTTTTGAGTTCTCATTTTCTAGTTCAATTTCTGTTCTGTCCTTATCTGTGTTCTTGGAGTAAGCAACCTCAAATCCTTTGTGACTCAGGCAGGTATAAATAACTAATGGGTGTAAATTGTTGAATGAATGGAAAGCTAGAGAGGCTGGACTGGTGATGGTGGGATTTGAAGAGGACTAGAGGCTGGTGCAGGCTGGGGCAGCTGAGAGAAATCTGCATGGATGGCTGTGGGCAGCCAAAGGGTTAGTTAGGAGGGGTCAGCCCTTCACTCACTTCTCTTGTTCCTGTTCTAAAAAGAAGCAAAGATTGGAGAACAGGACCTCACATCACCCAGAATCATCAACCTCCCCATTTTGTATATACAGTGTGGGAGACAGAGGTCCAAGGGAACAGAAGGGACCTGTTTTTAGAAATTAAGTCAAAGCAATACATATTCACAATTTTTAAAAGGCAAATAGTCAACAAAGACTTGTATAGTGAAAAGCCACTGTCTCCCTGCCCACCCCACCCCCCCACTTCCCAGCCCCCAGAGGTGACCAGTCTTATCATTTAGTTTTTCTTGTGGTAACTTCATATTTCTAAATAAGATGCTTCTACTGTTATTTCTTCATTTTTCAACTTTCAACATTATCTCCTCACTTTTTCCTACTATGACAAAGGAGAATTGTTTATTTACAATACCCGACTCTCTCTCTCCCCTCCCAAATTTTGATAGTTACATTACTATTTGGGTTCCTCTCCTAGTTACCTTTGTAACTTTATTAAATACTATTTTCAACTGTGATTTCTTATTCCATCGATTTCCCACAGTGTCTCTTGAGCACTCACTTTGTAAGATGTAGTTATTAGTGCTCTGTCCTTCCTGCCGTCTCTCCTTACCCTTCTACCTCCCAGGCTCTGTGTTCTGTACTAGTGCATCCAGCAAGATTGGTTGCACTCACATTCTGTTCTGTAAAAATAATTAGGTCTTCAGTGCGTTATCTAGAGAGATTGATTATAAAAGTTGACTGCATTACACCATGTTTATGTGATTATGAGTATGTCACTGTTATTCATTGCATGGCCATATAATGTATTACAATTACACCTTATTTCCCACAGTCCCACTGTCACAACTTCTATACTCCCAGGAGAATGTTCTTAGCATCAAGGTCAAGTGAATTTTCCTTTCTTATACTCTATCAATTGCTAAAAATCCACCTTTTACTTGTTTCATATTTGAACCAGGACTTCCTTTTCCTTTTCCTTTTTCTTTTTCTTTTCCTTTCCTCCTTCCCTCCCTCCCTCTCTCCTTTATTTCCTTCTTTCCTTGCTTTAATTTACTTACTTTCTTACTGTTCTGTGGAGTTCCTTGAAATCACGGGATAATCATAGCACATCTTCTGGGAATATTTTACTTGTAGATTTCTAGGACAGGGATTCTCTTTTTAAAAAAATTTATTTATTGAATCAAAATTGATTATACATATTTTGGGGGTTCAACATTGAGATATGTTGATCAAATCAATATTACTAGCATATATATTGCTACAAATCATAATTATTCTTTATGCCCCTTGTCCAATCTCTCCCCATCCCCCTCCCCCCTCTAATTGCCCTAGATTTCTTCTCTCCTTCTGAAAGAGTAATGGTTACTCTGTTGATTTGCTGCCTAGATGATCTGTCCAATGCTGAGAGGTGTGATCAGGTCCCCCAATATTATCATAGAGCAGATGCTTCTTCTGTCACTCTGCAATGGGCTTTGTGGAGAGAGACATCCTCTCCTTTTCTTCATCTCTGCTGGTGACTCTCCTTGTGTCAATGCACTCCAGTGGTTGGCGGACCATCTGCGTGGTGGTTGTGGCATCTAGCCGCTTTCGTGGCAGCCATGGTTATTGTGGTGGCTGTGGTGGGCCAACCACATGGAGATGCTGTTTTTGGCATGCTCCTTGGTGCTGGCGGTGTGCCTGGTTGTAGGGTGTGTCTGGTCCCCTTCTCCATGCCTCTGGTCCGTGGGTGGGTCCTGAGGCATTGGCAGAGTGTGCCTGGTTGTGGGAGGGGGGTCTGCTCCCCAGCTCTATGCCTCGGGTCACTGGGTGGGCTCCGAGGCACTGGCACAGTGTGCCTGGTTTTGGGAGGGGGTCTGGTCCCCTTCTCCATGCATCAGGTCCCCAGGCAGGCCCTGAGGTGCTGGCATGTTGTGCCTGGTTGTAGGAGGGGGATCCGGTCCCCTTCTCCATGCCCTGAGTCACCGGACAGGTCCTGAGGTGCTGGCATGGTGTGCCTGGTTGTGGGAGGGCAGTAGGAGAGGGATTCTTTTTAAACTTTATACTGAAATATAATATGCGTACAGAAAAGTGCTCATATCACAAATGATATGACCATGCCACAAGTGATATGATCAGTTTTTACCAAACACCTGTGTAACCAGCACTCAGATCAAGGTGTGTTTTTCATTGACCCTACCTGGTACTCAGGGAGTCCTTTCAATTTGAAGGACTATGTCTCATCTTACAATATTTCTTTGATAATTTCCTCCCCTTCATTTTCTCTGTTTTCTCTTTCCGGAATGTCTGTTAGTTGGATGTCAAACATCCTGGACTGATCTTCTAGGCCACTACCTTTTCTCTCATATTTTCTATTTTATCACTTATGAGTGAGTTAATAGAAAGTCTGACTGAGATGTCTGTGTATCCAGACTCACTTGTCCGTTCACTGGCTTTATTTTGGTGAGCCAGCAGGGAGCTGGTTGTTATAATGGGTGCCCCCCAAATGCCAGAAGGAAAAGCATTCTGTTTAGGGTGCTCCAATATGCCACTGGGTGCTCTAATTCATCCCAGATGGTTTAACTCCTTTAGCAGAGAGCCCTCGGATATTTTGCTAGGGGTGAATGCTAGGCAGTCTTCATTCTGGGTCCGGGGGTTGGGGTGGCAGGGAAAGAAGAATTTCATCTACTTACCTTCAGTTTGTCCCCCTGTGTTCAGCCCCATGGTTACTCCTACCCTCCCTCATACCTACCATCTCCAAGTCTGGAGTCTTTCTGGACTGCAGCTGGCTTGACAGGCTCCATCCTCAGCTGCCACCCCCTAAGTGGTGTCCCTGGCTCTTCCTCAACAGTGAACATTCTTCTCTTTGTTTTTTGCTTCCAGAAATTTTTTGAAATCTCTCATCCACAGATATCACTCTCTCCCATCTTCATCCTTGTTATGAGTTCATACCTTTTTTATTCCTTCACTTACATTTTAGTGGGGTCCTGGGAGAGGGAGGAGATAAATATTTATGCTCTTGAGGTAAAACTAAGGCAAAAGCTACTTTTAAAAATGGTTTTTTTGCTTTCTCAATCCAGATTGAAACCGGAAATTATTAGTAAGCCCCCCAGATAACAGCCTGGATGACCTCATTTTGGCCTGCGTCGCCTCTGGCCTCAGCCCCTATTATGAGCATTCCTCTAGCAGCCTCTGGTGTGCCCTTTCCCACAACCCCCGCCATCCAGACCAAGGAGTCAAGAGAGCCCTTGGCTGAGGAACTGGATGCCTGGGTTCTGTCCCTAGCCCTGCCCCTGCCTCCCTCTGGACCCCTGAGCCAGACCCTCCACCTCTCTGAGTGTCTTCTCTGTGGCTCGAGAGGCACCTTATCTGCTGTGAGCTGGGCTTGGCCAGGATTGGCTGGGTGTTTGGAGAGCAGCCCGGCCTCTTTGCTCAGGCAGAGGGAGCAGGTGGCCCAGAGATGAGCCCCAAGCACAGAGGAGGGGGCTTGAAGGCTGTGCTGCAACAGCAGGCTGCTCTAGCTGCTCCCCCTTCCACCCACTCTCTTTCCCATCATGGCCGAAACTCTATCCCTCTGCTTCCACAGCAGAGAGAGGAAGGAAGGGAGGGCTGGAGAGCTGGTTTCATTTTCCTGTGTGTTCTCCCTCTCTCTCTGTCTGTCTCTGTCTCTCTTTCGCTCTCTCGTCATAGTGCCAAGCTGATCTGGATGCAATACCTGTACCTAACCCCACCTTCCTTTTTCGGTGTTCCCTCTTTCCATTGTTGAATGATCATCTCTTCTAGAAGCACTCCCTGAATGTTCATGGTATGGGGGACTTGCGCTGTGCTGTGTGGAGGGGAGGAGGGAGACAGGTGAGGGAGAGAGGCTAAGTTCACAGGCTGGTATGGGAGGAAGTGTCACTTGGCTCTTCAGAAGGAAGCAGTAGCTGTAGCTTTGGTTTTGGAGTCAGACAGACCCAGATTTGAATCTTGGTTTATTAGCTGTGTGACTCTGGGTAAATCATATTGCTCCTCTGAGCCTCAGTTTCTGCATCTATGGAATGAGAAGAACTACCTTGCATGGCCATTATGAAGACAACATAAGTCCTGGACCTGTAGGTGTATAATAAATACTAACTTTATTGTTATTATTTGGATTATTACAAGGCAGAATATGCTAAGGAGCAAATAAAGCCTGCTTATTACATTTATTATAGTTTTATAATATGTAATATTTGTTTATGATTGAAAGGAGTGTGAGGCTAGGAAAGACATTCTCTAGGAGGCAGCATTTGACCTTGTCACTTCTTGGGTCAAGCCCCCCAGGAGCTCCTCAGCAATTACAGGATGAAGTTCACACTCTGTTGCCTGGTGTTCAAGGCTGTCTTGTTGTAGTGTCTGCCTATCTTTCTTCTCTCCAAAATATAAATGTGAAGTGATACTTGCCTCTTTATTTCCTGAAAAAGACATTTTTTTTTTTTCCTTTTTGTCTTTTTTCGTGCCCGGCAACGGATCGCAACCCTCAGTGTCGCACCCGTACCGGACCGGGACCGGCAACGGGATCGCAACCCTCGGCGCTGCACCCGCGCCTCGCTCAGCCAGTGAGCGGGAACCGGTCTGTATGTGGGATCCGAACCCTCGGCAGGAGCGCCGCTGCGCTCCCAAGCGGCGCACTATAGCAGTGCGCCACCGCGCTCCCAAGCGGCGCACTATAGCAGTGTGCCACCGGGCTGGCCCGTGAAAAAGACATGTTAAAAGTGATAGACAAATATTCCATCTGAAGTATGCAGCAATCTTTGTCATCATCATCACTGTCATTCTTATCATCCCACAACTTGTTCAATGAGTTGTGGTAAACAAGGACTATAGGAAGAACAATCGCCAGCAAAAGGATAGCCAGCAACTGAAACCCCTGTGGCCTTCATTTTGCATCCCCGCCACCATTTTTGCCTTTGATGTTGTTCGGATCCATTGCTGAAAGTGATCCAGTATCCAGCAAGCTTTCTGATTTGTCCTGTGGTTCATTAGTTCTTCTTTTTTAATAACCTTCATGAGATTTTCTTGCATGTCACTATGACCTCATCCACCCATCTACAATACCTGCCTCTTTTTGTCATTTCTAGGTCTGATTCTTGGCTCAGATGGGCCCCTTAGACAGGAGTCTTCCACTCCACCTGAATCATCTTTCAAAAGGATTTTACTTTCACTTTTCAATTCATCATGATTTAGGTGGCACTTGAACTTGGGAGGCATCTTTACCTCCCTCCAGTGCTTTTCCACTTCCTGGCTATCACAAGTAGATCTTCACACCACTCACACTCCAGGGAAGCTCTTGCGTGCTCCTTTGGGTAAGCCCGTAGCCCCACTCATCCCTGTGGCCGCTCTGTATTCTTCCCAGCCCTGCACTCAAGTTGTACCGAACTATCTTGAGTTCCCTAAGCTTATTAGGCTTCCTTCTGCTTCCGTACCTTTTTTCTGGCTGTTCTCACGGCCAGATGCCTTTTTACTCTTGTCTACATGGCAGATATCTACTCAACTTTTGAAGAATATCTTCTGTGTACCTCACGCTTTTCCAGGCACTGGGAAACAGTGAACAAAACAGACAAAACCTCTGCTGTGTGGAGTTGACGTTCTAGTGTGTGTATGTCAGGGAGGGGACAAAAGAAACAAATAAACAAGAAGATACATAAATATATCAAAATATGGATATGTGCTATGGAGAAAAATAAAGCAAGATAGGGGGATGGGGAGCACAGAAGGCCCAGTCAACTCAACTGTGGCCAATATTTGCATAACCATTGTTAAGCAGCCTTTCTCATTTAAGCATTTTCCAGAGTTATCGCATATTCCTTATAACTATAATCCTCCCAGCAACTTTTTCTCATCAGTCCTGTTATTATCTCCATTATATTGATGAGGAAACCGAAACTTAGAGATGCAAATCACATAGCTAGGAGGGGCAGAACTGGGATTCAGACCCAGGCCTGTCTGACCCAAAGCCTGTACCCATAACCACTGTCATCCTACAAGCTCACCACAATTCTCTGAAGTCAGAATTATTATACCTATTTTATAGTTGAGAAAATTGAGTTTCAGAGAGGGGAATGGACTTATCCATGGCTGCATGGCAAATAAATGGAGTTGAACCCAGATCAGTCCAACACTCAAGGCTAGGCCCTTCTGTAAACCCTGAGGGCTGGGAATCTATGGACTTGCCTGCCTCTACATTTGCAGGGCCCAGGCAAGGTACCAGTTGAAGCCCTTGGCCCTCTCCCCATTCCCTTCTCACTTAGGGTTCCTGTAAAGCCTTGAAATATGTACAGATACCCCAGCCCACGTGTCCAAGCCCTGTGTATCTCCCCTTCCCCTTTGAACACTACTTGGGTCTAGAAGATGGTCCTGGATGATAATACCACATGATTCCTGAAAGTAAGATCAAGAAATTTGGGCATGGAATTCTGGGGTCCTGGGTACCTGGAGTACAGTCTGGAAGGGATAGGGCCAAAGATCCTCACTGGTATAGCCCCTTGGCCCCACAGATCCTTTGCCTCATGGGGAGGGGCCCCTAAAGTGTGAGGCCCAGGGTAGGGGTCTCTTTCCCAGTATAGCCCACAATATTGCCATTTGTAATAGGCGGGGCTCCAAGATCCCTCTCCTATGGCTTCCTGAGCTAGGTCTCACTTTGTAGTGAAGGCCCACAAGCCTGGGCCTTCAGGGTCTCTGGCTAGTGAAGAATGGAGTCTTCCCACTAAGCCTCGCTGGACGTGCACACAGATTCTTAGGGCCACCTCCACAGTATTTTGTTCAAAGCATCTTAGGAAACTTACCTTCATTTCTTAGTAGTTTTTAAAAAATTATACATATAATGTATTCTTCCATTAGAAAATATAGAAAAACTTGGCAAAGTAGAGAAGAAAAACATTATGCACAACTACAACACACAGAGACAGCCACTCTGAACATTTGGTATATTTCTCTTATACTCCGCATTTTTTTTCATGTAGTTGAAATTATTTTGCACATAGTTTTGTCTTTCTTTTTTCATGTGAGCATTTTCCCACATAATCGCACTTTCTTCTTAACCACCATCTTTACTGGCAACTGATGTACCATGATGTACTTTACCATCTTCTGAATGTAGGGCGTGGAAACTGAACCCATTTTTTTTTTTTTTTTTTTCCCAATTCTGCTTCCTTCCCTACCCTTTCACAGGGGTTGCTTTCAAGAGCCCTTAACTGATAACTATAACTATCTCTGCTTCTTGAGGAATTCAATCTGGTACCGAAAAGATTTAACTCAAATCCTCCTCCAAGATTAATAACCATTTGTTACAATACCATTTATTAAATAATTTTTATTTTCTCCTTAGTGTTCTGATGGCTTCTGTTTGTAGAGGAAGGAAGCCTATGGAGTAGAGTTCGGGATCTGAACCCATGGCCTCGGTGTTATCAGCACCACATTCTCCCAAGTGAGCCACGGGCCAACCCTAGGTGAACCCATTTTTACACTGGCTGAAGTCATGCTGTGATGGGCATCCTTACACACACAGCTTTAAGGGAACTTACAGCTTTTAGTGAACTGACCTTATATAGGAGAAACTGTATTCAGTTTATTTCTCTTTTTGATGGTCTCTCTGTCTGGGTCTGATTCATTCTTACAGTCATTCATTTATTTACTCATTTCATCACCACCTATTTACTCAGAGTCTGGTTCACAGAGGTACAGAGAACTGGGGATACAGACAGAAATGAGACCCAGCCCCAGACTGCCGGGAGCTCCCAGTCTGCTGGGAGAGTCAGGCATGGAAATGGACAGTTTCAAAATAGTTTGATCAGGGCTGTGATGGAGTCAAGAAAAGGATACTATGGGGGAAAAAAGAGGAGGGGCTCCTAACCCAGCCTAGGAACATGAAGATAAGCTTCCTGAGGAGGTGGTACCTCAATGAGTCATGGAGGATGAATAGGAATTGGCTGGAATAAGAAGGGGAGCTTCCTGTTAAACACAATGAATTGAATAAACTTATTTCTCTTTGCTGCTTTCCCAAATCCCACTAAAATATGAGCAAAGGAACAAGAAAGGTAGAAACACATAAGGTTTGGGATGCTGACCAGAAGTAAACTATTCTACTTAGAGAACTCCAGCAATGCTCAGGATTCAGAGGTACTGTGCACCCCAGAAGGCAGGATGAGGTGTGGACCAGAAGACAGGGGAATGTTGAAAGTCTGTTTCCTCTTGGCTCTTCCCTTACCCCATCCAGTCAGGGACTCCTCCCCCCACAACCAGTCCCATCCCTGAAGATTGAGTTTGATTCTTTGGAGAAATTGAAGTTAAGAGGCTTTGGACTTGAGGACACCAGGCACAGTGGAAGATGGGTTGAAAAAGGGCTGCAAAGGGATCTGCAATCTAAAACAGTGGGACCGCAGCCTCCTTCTCTCCCCTACTTCCAGGACACCAAAGTCAGGCACACACAGAGATCAAAGGATTCTTCTGTAGGGAGATTAAAAGATCCCAGGAAAAAGGCCTCCAAAAGATGACATTTGGGAGTCTTGCAACAAAAGAACAGGCTTTCAGCCCAATAACTGATAGCGAAGCCCTCACCTGGCAAGCTCTACCTACACACAGAGTTTCTGAGCAGCTTTGTAGTGTCATGGGAACCGATTGCTGAGGATCACCAGCCGAGGACCCTGAATGTAGGTATATTTTATTTTATATAAGCTAAACCTTAATACAATTGGTATTTAAAGAAAAAAAAAAAAAAACCCAACTTCTAGGTAGCCAAAGATTATCAGATAGTCCAAGGCTATTATCAGATAGTCCAAGAAAAAACAAACATAAAAAGGAACTTGGAAGGAACAGAGGTAATGAAGGGAGGAGAAGAAACCTGGGAAGTTAAAAATAGTGAAAGCCAAAATAAAAATTTCAGCAGAAGGATTAGAAAATAAAAAGTGAGGAGATATCCTAGGATGTAGAATAACAAGACAAAGAAAGGGACAGCAGAAGAGAAAAGATGAGAAAATTGGAGGATCAGTTGAGAAACCGCAACATCCAACAATAGGAGTTCCAGAAATAGAGAATGGAGGAAACAGCAGGAAGGAAATTCTCAAAGTCATAAGACAGGAATATTTCCTAGAACCGAAGGACACACAGACAGTGTTAAAAATGGATTAGCAATATAAGCATATATTTTATTTATTTTTTTGGTGGCTGGCTGGTAAGGGGATTCAAACCCTTGACCTTGGTGTTATCAGCACCACACTCTAACCAAGTGAGCTAACCAGCCAGCCTGTGAGCATATACTTTAGAAGTATGAAAGTCAACTCAGAAAAAAATAACTGAAAGAGTTGATCCTTATCAACATTTGCATAACAAAAAGGGGGGGAGGCATTGAGGAAACTCATTTTTGTTAAGATCCTTTTACAATTTGCCTTTTTTTTTTTTGGCAGCTGGCAGGTGTGGGGATCTGAAACCTTGACCTTGGTGTTATACATCGTGCTCTTTTTTATGGCTGAGTAGTATTCCATGGTGTACACATACCACATTTTCCTTATCCGGTCATCCATCGATGGACATCTAGGTTGGTTCCATATTTTGGCTATTGCAAATAGAGCTGCAGCGAACATGGGAGTGCAGGTATCCCTTTGACATGATGATTTCCATTCCTTTGGATATGTGTCCAGTAGTGGGATTGCTGGATCACATGGTAATTCTATCTGTAGTTGTTTGAGGAACCTCCATACTGTTTTCCACAATGGCTTTGCTAATTTACAGTCCCACCAACAGTGTAGAAGAGTTCCCCTTTCCCCGCATCCTCGCCAGCATTTGTTGTTCTTGTTCTTTTTAATAATGGCCAGTCTAACTAGGGTGAGATGATATCTCACTGTGGCTTTGGTTTGCATTTCTCTGGTGACTAGTCTGGAGAAAATTATGTTAAGTGAAATAAACCAGAAAAGGAAGGAAGAAAGGAAGGAAGGAAGGACTTAAACAATTTCTTGAACTTTCAGAATACAAGAGATGGGGGTGAGGCATTGGGAGGCTGGGTTTGGGGAGGGATAGGTTGGGTAAAGGGCATAAAGAAAAATCACAATTTGTAATAATAATACATTTATAATAAATAATATTTTTTAAAAAATCAGGGACTGGCCCGTGGCTCACTTGGGAGAGTGCGGTGCTGATAACACCAAAGCCATGGGTTTGGATCCCTATATAGGGATGGCCGGTTCACTCACTTGGGAGAGCGTGGTGCTGACAACACCAAGTCAAGGGTTAAGATCCCCTTACCGGTCATCTTTTTAAAAAAAATCAGCACCGCACTCTCCCGAGTGAGCCACGGGCCGGCCCCCAATTTGACTTTTTAAACCTTTTTCATGCATTACTTTAATAAAATTAAAAATCACTTAAAAACATAAATGGGCAAGTGTGTTCTAGGTAGCAAATACCAGATGTGCTCAGAAGGTAGATGGGAGGGTGGGGTGCAATTTAGCGTTTTAGAGAGGTGGGATTTGATCCATGGGGAGGTCGTGGGGAAATTACTGACTGTTGGAAGCAGGAGAACCACATCAACTAATTTGTGCTTTAGAATGTTCCTTTAGCAGTCAGTGTGAGAAAGGAGTTGTCCATTGAAGACACTTAAAGCTAGACAAGGTGATGTTTGAGAGAGAAGGTATCTGGCTGCTCCAGGGCTGGTTCTCAGCTTTTGAAGACACCTGCATGATCCTGGGCCAGGTTATCTGCCTCTTTTTCCTCAGGACACTCCTGGGTGGAGCCCTGTTCACAGTTGCCCCTCAAGTCTTATTTTTTAAAAAATCTGCTTCCATTGGTGTCCAACCTCCTTTCTGTTGGACACATGATTGTTTATTTTATTTTTTATTTTTTTAAAAGATGACCGGTAAGGGGATCTTAACCCTTGACTTGGTGTCGTCAGCACCACGCTCTCCCAAGTGAGCGAACCGGCCATCCCTATATAGGGATCCGAACCCATGGCCTTGGTGTTATCAGCACCACACTCTCCCAAGTGAGCCACAGGCCGGCCCGACACATAATTGTTTAGACCTGTTACTCAAATCCTGGCCTGAGGACTAGTTGGTCTCATTCAGGTGACTCGGCATATCTCATTTCTGATGCATTTTGTGTCCTTTTGATTAGCTTAGCTTTCAGAGGACAACCTTGTTTATGTAATTCCAGGTTCTTGGGGAGAGGCACCATATTGTTACTTCAGTTACTGCTTATAGATGGCTTGGAGGATCAAAACCAGAAGCATGGAATCCGGTTAGGAGGCCAGGGCAGAAACTCCAATATGGCAACTCAAGGGCCTCTGTTCTTTTCAGTCTTTCTGCTCTGTTGTCCCCATAAGTCCCCAAAAGGTTGAGGAACTTTCAATATTCTGCCATTTATTCTCCCATCTTCCAGACTACCTCTTGTACCTGGAAGTAGCAACATCTAAATCAGATCACATGACCAAGTTTTTGGTTTAGAAAATATTGTCACTGTACTCTTGGCTTCAATAAGTTACTCTTTATTGAACATCACCACTGAGGATGAGAATTGGCATATCTGAGCCTTTTGAGAATCCTGGGGCCTAAGTGGCCTGTCATTAAGGGAAAGCTGTGGGAAGTAGCAGGAGAAATTGATCTACTGTACTGACATGAATTGACAAAACGGGGTCTGGACACTGACTGGGTCTTCGCTTCTACATGGAGACAACTGAGTCTAGTTGATAAAGGAGATAAATTTTGGGGTTCTGAAGAAATGAGATATTTTAAGGCCTGAAGATTGCTTGGAACTCAACTAACATAGATCCATTGTTTTACAGGTGAGGACCAAGGTCGAGAGAAAAGTGACTTGTCCAAGTTTACACTACCAGTTAGGGAATGAGCCATAATAGAGCCCAGCATTCTTTCTGCCAGTCTATACTGCCTCCCAAAAGAATGGTGGCCCAGCTTCAGGAAGTAGGAGGTAGACTGCCCACTGGGCAGGGCATTAGCCCCCGAAGAGGTGTAGGATAGCACAGTGTTGATGATGATTGTTGTCTGTACATAACTAATAATATGCTAAATGCCTAAAGGGCAATAGAACCCTGAGGTGAGCCAGCCAAATACCCACACTGAGGGTCATACGATGCCGTGTACCCTCAGACTAGTAAGAATTAGTCCACAGTGAGGAGAATTGACTAATTCACTCTGCATCATGACTTGGAGCTCTTTTGCTCCCCTTTGCTGCCCAGTACATATGTGCCCAGCGCTGAGCTATTGGTACAGTGGAGTGTGGGGGTAAGAGCACAAGCTTTGGGATTCACTCCAAGCTCCTCTACTTGTAATTTCAGCCTCTCATACTCTCAGTTTCATCACCTTAAAATTGAAAGAATAATCCCCACTTTGAGGATCAAAGGAGGTAATGTACTGAAAAGAGCCTAACAGTATGCCTGGTACATAGTAAGTGTTCAGTGATTTTTCATGATGATGGAGGTGATTATATATGTTGCTTAAACCTTAAAGTAAATTAGAGCAAGTGGCCAGTCTGTGAGCTCTTTGAGGGGCTGTGTTCCTGGGTAAGGGCCTGGTGTACAGCAGACTGGATAAATGTGTGTTGTGTTTGGGGACAGGTGGGTGGTGAGGAGGCCAGCCTGCCTAGAGCAGAAGGTTAGTGTTAGGGAGAGCAACTGAGGGGCTTGGCCTCGATTCTCTAGGCAGTTGGGAAGTCACTGAAGTTAGGCCCATCAGACCTGGTACCTGAGAATAATTGAGCCAGGCTTCAGAAGCAATATGGTTGCTGCAGAGTGAGATGGAATGTTTTAATAAATATGATAAATGCTCGGTGGCCCTGGTCTTCTATTACTTTAGGGGTCTGAAAAGGCTAAAGGCTGGTGCCACTGTCATCGGCTAAACATGTACCATGTGCCAGAACTGTGCTAGGCTAAACTGCACAGCTGCCTCATGAAGGGAGGGATTCTTGCTGCTGCCCCCCCCTCCACCTGTGCCGCATTTTACAACTGAAAACACCGAGGCTCAGCATAGTGAAGTGCCTTCCCCAGGCTTCTATGGCTAAGTAAGTAGTAGAACTGGAAGTGCTCTCCAACACCCTGAGGCTTTCCTGCCCCACCTTGCTGGTGGGGCCTCCATTCATTCTTTCCACAAATGCTCTTCCGAGGTTCTTCCTTGTGTGTCCCTGTCATTTGGCACTCAGCGTATGTAGATGGACGCTCCACTCACTAGGGTCGCATCTTGGCTCTCAGCTGAGGACAGAGCCTGTGGCGTGTTCATCTCTGTCTCCTTTGCAGCCCAGCATGGGAGAGGGCAGGAGGCCTGGGGTGAAGAGGGAGGGAGAAGAAAACAAAGGGGGAAATGGTCGCTTCCCGTGCTTTCCCACTTCCAACCTCCCTGGTTCTCCTTCCTCCCTCTCCCTGCCCCCAACTCACCAGCTCCACTGTCCCACCCTCCTTCCCCTACAAGCAAGCCCCCTATGCACGCACACACACACATTCTTCTTGGGGAGGAGTAGCTGGAAGGGAGGGGTGTGGCTCAGATTTCACTCATTCCCTGGTTCCCTTGGAGCTGTCCCCCACTCCATTCTCTTCTCTTGCCCTTCCTTTGCCTCTGAGGGGGACTCACAATGAAGAAGGCAGACCAGCATAGTAGAAAGGAGCCCAGCAGCTGACTCATTTACCCTTCTCAGCCTTATTCTCTTCATGTGGAAAATAAGCAGGTTGGACCAGGCAATTGGCAAAGCCTCTTCTGTGTTGTTAATAATACCTGGCATTTGTCTACTGGGTTCCAAAGGGCTTAATCATCTCAACAGCCCAGTGAGGATCGGCCTCGTGTTACAAATTGGGAAACTGAGGCTCAGACTCAGAGAGGTGGAGTGACTTGCCCAGGTCAAGGGGCTGGTAAGTGGCAGAGCTGATATCTGAACCTAAGTCTATCTGCATTTAAAGCTCAGCCTTTGTCCCTGCCCACGGCTGCAGGCTGCTTCTCAGGCCACTCCCAGAAAAGCCACACTCCTCACTGGGACCCACTAGGCCTGATGTGGTTGGTCCCTGGTACCTTTTGACCTCACCTTGACCACTCCACCCCAGCTGTGTTGTCTTCCTTCCTGTTCCTCCACCTGGCTAGGCACTTTGCCATTTCAAGGCCTTTGCACTTGCTAGTCTGTCTGCATGAAATACCCTTCCCCTCATTTTCATGATGTGCATTAGGCCTCAAGGCCACTACCTAGCGCAGAGGGAGGAGTTAGAGAGCATATGCTGATTCTGTTGTTTTTTTTTTGTTTCCCTTTCAGATCTGATGGTGAGAATTCCAGAACAGTCAGGTCAGTACCTCCTTTCTTTAGTAGTAGTTGGGTGATAGGGAGGGCTTGCAGTGGGTGGCCTCTGGTTGTTACTTCAGGATCCATGGGTGGGGGTAGGGGCCAACTCAAGGGGTTTTTCCTGTTGGTATTGGGGGCGGGCGTGGAGTGGAGTGGGAGGCTGGGGTACATGTGGCAGCCATGGGGAGGGGGTTGAAGACTGTTGCTCAGTCTCTCCAACCATAGCTGACTTAGAGGCTTGGAGCTGCCCAGATGTAAAAGCCCAGCTCCAGAGAGGTCAGCTCTGGACCCAGGACATTTTACACCTTCTCTTCCCAGGAGAAGAGGATACACTAGATGCTGGGTCTCCCTAGCCTAGAGGTCGCATTCCACCCTGAACTGTGTCAGCCCTGAGTAGTGGGATTTGGATGGACTTTGAATATGACACATTCTGGACATTAGAAATATAAATGATGGTGACAAGTAAAGGTTTTTTTGCATGCTTGGTAAAAAAGTTTACAAGCTTCAGTAAATTTTAAACCTGTGATCAATCTGTCACTTGAAGAGGCAGGAGTAAAACTGGGGTAGAGACAGGGCTCTTTGTGCATTTCCCAGGCCTTAACCTATCAGGAGCTTCATGAAGGCAAAAGTGTCAAGTATAGGGATGCTATGGAAATGATGGAGGGCTCAGGGTTGGGCCCAATCAGTCTTAGCAGCCAGGCTGGGGGCGCTGGATTGGGCCTTTAAGATGAGATGAGCCCAGGCAGCAGAGGCATGGGATGGGTACAGTTGGTCCCAGTCAGGACTGCCACTAGCATATATGGCACCTTTGTGCAGAATAGAAAAAGGTGCCCCTTTCAAGGGCATGCCCTCTGATGGATCAATTGGGCAAATGCTCCCTTTTCTCTGGGACACTCTTAACCAGGGTTCTTAGCTTGGTGAGCATAGCATGGGCTGGGTATCAGCCCCCGTTCATGCCCTCTTGGCTGTATCCCCTTGTACAGGGCAAAACTTGCCTGACCATGTGGGCAGCAGCCCCAGTCCTATCATCCAGGCAGTGGCTATGGGCTGGAGGCAGAGGCCGCTAGCACACTGGCAGAGGTGTATAATGAGACCCAATCTGTCCTAGCAACTCAGGTAGGGGATCTGGGGTGAACACGCTGATGCCCAGGGCCAAGGTTGGGGCTGTGGATGCAGGCACATGGAAGCCAGCATTAAAGCAGCAGGAAATGTAATGGGCACAGTCAGTCCAGTGTCAGGCAGGAGGTATATGATGAGACACAGTTAGTCCCAGCTTGCAGCCAAGGAGCATGACCCAAGCACAGCTTGTCCTAGCACTTGAGAAGGCACTTGTCTTGCAGGACATGGACTTCACTGTCCCACTGGGGGTTTGGAGAAAGGCAACCTGACCTGACCCTGAGCCCAGGGCTCCTACAGGCATTCCTGATGATATGCCTGCTAGTTGTGAGGAGCCAGATGGAAGGTGTCTCTAGTTTTCAGGTCTTCCCAGCACGGGAATTCCTGGGGCCTATAGCTCAGGGTATTTAATAATGATCATAATCATAAGTCTTATGATGACATATGTTGGGCCTTTACAACTTACAGAAGTTGTCAGGGACTTTCTTTTGTTTGATCCTCCCAGTGACACTGTAGGTGGAACCTGGGCTGGCCTTATCATCATTGTTTTACAGTTGAGGAAACTGAGGCTTGCGGTGGTTATGGGTTTTGCCTACAGCTAGGTAACTAATATATGGCTGAGCCAAGATTCAAATCCAGCTCTGCCTGGCACCAAGCCTAGAGCCCTGCCCACACTGTCACCATGGGAGTACTCAGCAGCCTTGCAGACAATAATAGTCAACCTCATCCTCATCCTAATATTAGTTATCAAAGCAATTATCACTGGTTCCTCACATACTCGGAATATGATCTTATTTAATGTTCACAACAGCCCTATTAGGTATGGATTACGATCCCTGATTTACAGATGAGGGAAAGGAGGTGCCAAGAGGGTCAGTGCCTTGCCCAAGGAAAGAAGAGCAGTGGGATAGGCTGGCATCACTCTGACTCATAGCCTGCATTGTTTCCAAAGCCAGTGTTTTTTTACTCAGACATGCCTCCTAACAGCTATCCTGGAACCATGGTCAAGGAGACTAGAGGGCCTTTGAGGACTCAGCAGTCAGGGAAGCAAGGGTCAAGCACAAGCTGTGGGAAGGGCCTAAAGCATAGCACCTGTGGGGCAAGATCTCGCAAACATGGTGAAAAGACCCTTTCACTTGGAGCGAGGGCTGAGTGAGGCCCTCTAAGGGTGCTCTGGGGCCCCACATGTAAATTCTTGAGTTCACTCCAGCTAGGTCTGAGAAGGGCTGCAGAGGACGGCCTCTGTGCAGAAGGTGCATGAGGAAGGTCTCCGTGGAGGTGGAATCAGCATGCCTAGGAAAGTGAGGGGTGGGTTTAGAGACAGGGATCAGTCAGTTGGGCTAAAACAGAAGATCTGGGCAGGAAAAGAGCAACTGTTAGAGTTCAGAACGCTGGTTGGGCTGGGTCACAACTCCCTTCTGTCATCAGTGGGTTGCTGGGGAAAGTTGGAGGAGAAGTTAGGCTGTATAGCATAGAAAGGGCAGAAACTTTAGATCCAGGCAAAAGTCTCCATTTTTGGCTAGGTCACTTCTGGTTACATGACTGGACAAATCTGTTCAATCCCTTGGAACTAAGTTTCCTTATCTAATAAATGTGTGTGTCTGCGTGTGTGCGTGCGTGCTTGTGTGTGTGTGTGTGTGTGTGTGTGTGTGTGTGTGTGTAGGGGGAAGGGTTAGAAGGGTAGAAGAAACACCAGGGAGAGGATAGGCCTGGACTGTTGTGGAAACTGAACAGCAAGGAGCGAGCAGAGTAGGTGGATTGCAAACCACCCATGGCAGTGCCCAGGCCTGAGGATTTCTAAGTGTGGGGTTCCGGGAGAAGTGTGGAGTCTAATTAGAGCTGAACAGCTGCTGGTGGGGGAGGGCTGTGGGGAGAGGAAGGTGCCTAGACTTCCTGTAGATCTGTGAGAAGTTGTCAGACCTAAAGGAACCTTAAGCCAAGGACCAGAGAGGAACTGGCCATGGCTCAAAGTCACAAAGCTAGCTGTTAGCAGAGCCTGCTTTCTAGCTGTGTGCTCTTTGCAGTTACTTAACTTCTCTGGTTCTTAATTTCTCACTGGTAAAATGGAAACAATAATTCTGACTTCTCTGGGTTGGTGAGAGAACTTAAAATAAAGCAAGGCTCAGTGTAAAATAGTGGCTCAACAAATTGTAGTGCCTTCTGCCCTCTCCCAGCCTAATCCATTGTCACATACTGTACTTGTATAGTCAAGCTAGAAAAATGTGAGAAGTGTAGAACTGGAAAACAGAGAGGGGCAGGAGGGCCCTGATAGAGCTCCTCACCAGAAGCCCAGGAAGCCCTCGCCTGAGGTGCCACCAGAGTGAGGGTCAGGCTGGGACTCTGGGGGCCCTGAGGACCAGGCTGGGGTTGCTAGGCACGCAAGGATGAGAGCCGGAGGAGGTGGCCTGTTGCTTGGGAAGGAGGAAGGGGGTGGGGGAGCTGCTGACACCCATGGAGCCAGGGATGTCCCCATGGCAACGGGAGCCACTGCAGTCGGGAGGCAAAGGGGGAGGAACAATAATTCTGACTTCTCTGGGTTGGTGAGAGAACTTAAAATAAAGCAAGGCTCAGTGTAAAATAGTGGCTCAACAAATTGTAGTGCCTTCTGCCCTCTCCCAGCCTAATCCATTGTCACATACTGTACTTGTATAGTCAAGCTAGAAAAATGTGAGAAGTGTAGAACTGGAAAACAGAGAGGGGCAGGAGGGCCCTGATAGAGCTCCTCACCAGAAGCCCAGGAAGCCCTCGCCTGAGGTGCCACCAGAGTGAGGGTCAGGCTGGGACTCTGGGGGCCCTGAGGACCAGGCTGGGGTTGCTAGGCACGCAAGGATGAGAGCCGGAGGAGGTGGCCTGTTGCTTGGGAAGGAGGAAGGGGGTGGGGGAGCTGCTGACACCCATGGAGCCAGGGATGTCCCCATGGCAACGGGAGCCACTGCAGTCGGGAGGCAAAGTGGGAGGAGGAGCCACTGCTGGCTCTATTCCCAGAGGAGGCCTCCCACTCTGTGCCTCAGTGCCCCCATCTGTCCCACTGGAGTTTGGTTAGATAATCTCTAAGATTCTTCCTTGTTCTGACCTCCTGGTAATTTGGGATGGTCTAGGACTCACGAACCATCCATGGTTCCCCTATCCACATGTCTAAGACACTACCGGTCCCCAGAGCCACCCCAGCTGTGTCCAACTCCTCCCCCTTGTGCCACCTCCTGTTCTGCCTAACCCAGTTGTTCATGCTGCCCAGCTCTGTTCCCACCACTTCCTTTGTCTGTAACCTTGTCACTTACTGCCTGCTGAATGCTCTCTGGCTCTGGGGGGCCCAACTCCAGTTCTGCCCACTCTGGGAAGTTCTGCCCTGACTGCTTCCTCCATCCTGGGCTTCTCTGGCCCCAAATCTCTGAGCTCCTCCTGCCATTCTTAGTAGTTGCTGCTGTAATTTATCAGTCCTATGAGCTGGGCTCCACACAGGACACTTGACAGGCTCAAGCCTTTACAGTAAATCTGTGGTATCATGTTGTGAATCCTCATTTTACATATGAGACCATACTCTGAGAGCTTATGTGACTTCTCTGAGGTCCCCCAGGTACTATGTGGCAGAACCAGGATTGAAACTCGGTTGGGTGTAGTTGCTGTTACCCCAGGTGGAATGTGATTTGTCATCATAGCAAGCAGCAGCAGCAGCACTTACTGAATGATGGCTAAAGCTATCGTATGCTGCGCACTGTGCTGGGCATGCTAAATACTCCCTCATTTAATTTTCACAGTAATCCTGTAGGGCATATGTTCTTGTCATCTTACAGATGAGAAAACTAAGGCTTAGAAAGCTAAATTTACCCCATGGTAGAATTAAGATAGCTATCTATGCTGTCATATTTGTGATCACCACGTACAGAATATTCCCTACATAGCAGGCATGTGTTGGGCGATCCATAGGGGGACGGAAGTGGGCAAGCAGTGTCCCTGCCCATGGGGAGCTCCCAGTCTGGAGTTGCTGCAGACACAAATGAGCCAGCCCTAGCAAGCCCAAATGGGAGTGTGATAATGAGGTAGCAGCCAGTTTGTAAGGACAAGAGTCTAGAGGGGGGAGGGCTGGATTCTGACAGTGGGATAGAGGAGGAGGGACGTAGTGGGAGTTGGGGTAATTCTCCCAAAGGAGGTACCTTCCTAGGAAGCTCAGGAGGGGTGAGAAAGGGTAGAGGTTCCTCTTTTCCTTCCCTGCCTCTTTGTGCTCTCCCGCCCCCTCCTGGCCCAGTACCAGGAAGTGGGTGACCCCTAAGCTGGCTGAGTGCCTAGTTGGCACCAAAATAAACTTGCCTTCTCTCTCTTCCCCTCCCCTTGCCTCTGTCCCCTCTGTCCTGGCTTTAATTAGCAGCCCTGGGGATGAGTCACTTGGCAGCTGGGGAGGGAGGCTGCGCAGAGCCCAGTCAAGCTTCAACTCCTGCCCTGAACCTTCCGGGCAGCGCCACTGTGTTCATGTGTGTGGGTGTGCCTGGCTGCATGTCAGGGAGACTCGGTGTCAGCGTGGCTGGGAAGAGCACAGGGGCATGTCGCATGCTGGTGTGTGTCCATGCATGTCATGTTGGCTGCAGATAAGCATATCTGGTTGTCACTGCATTTGTTTCTGTGTGTCGCTGGATGTCAGTGTGTGTGAGTGTATGGCTGTGGGAGCAAGTGTCAGGAAATGAGGGAGCTTTTGGGTGAGCAAACACAAACGCCATATAATTGCATTCACCCTCCCTACATAAGTGCTCTTTATGTGTTTTTGCTTATGCAAGCCCTGCACTTTTATTCCCAAGTCTCACTTGCCTTAGTCTGGGTACATTTTGTTGCAGAGAACAGAAACCCACTCAAACTAGCTCAAGAATAAAGGGTGGGGGTAGGGGGGCTGTTGTGAGGCTACATCTCACAGAATCTAAGAACAGTAACTGAAGTACAGCCAGGCCTCATGCCAACTGTGGGACCACGAAGGCAAGGACTAAGGTTGCTTTCTTGCTGTCTGCATCTCCTGGCCCCATGTCTTGTCTCTCTCCATGTTTCATGGCTTATCTAGTCCCTCTCATCTTTTTTTCGCTAACTCCTCACTAGGCTGGCTTCCTTGGCTTTCATGCAGCCTAATATGACAGCCACCCTCGAATCTCTGTGACCTTCCAGCTTCAGGGTCCACCCCCTGGGACTGCAGTGATTCTGCCTAGCCTGTGGCAACACAAGGCAATAAACGGGGGGTGGACGTGGGAGTCGATTCTCTTAGAAGTAGGTGGGGGTAGAGAGGTAAAATGCTTAGTACCTGGTGTTTCTTCTACAGCAAGCGCAGTGTTTATATGTATACAAGTTAGGTCAGAGCCTGGGGGTTAGTCTGCTTAGAGGCCCACAGTTGTAAGATCACCCATCCATCATGTTTTTTGTTCCTAGTTTACTGCAAGACACCTTTGCTCACTATGCTTTCAAGTCCCATGCTCTTGTATCAAAACATGCTGTTTTATCTAAAAAATGTCACCTTATTGCTACCAGTTTGTGGTGATTTTCATAGCCTTGGAACAACTGGTATAATGCTACCGATGGTATAGCTGCTTCTGAGTTCTTGGTTGTTTCAGGAATTTTTATATTTTAGTAATGTGGTGACTGACTTTATAGTTATCTGTAGTATATAATTACAAGCACACATTATCAATATTATCAGCTTGACGCTTCAGCTTACTTTTCCATTAATACAAACCCTGCAGTTTTTACATTAATTACAGAGGGAATTAATGACCCCTTAGACAAGTTTTCACCTATGAGTAAAGGGTTTGGAACCAGCTGTGCTGGTAATGACTGTCCTCTAGACGCAGGGGTGATGCCCACAGCTCTGGCCTTGGCCCTGGCCTTGCATCCTCTGGCCAAGACTAGAGGCTTCCCACCACCTCCTTGGGGACCTTCTGTTTCTGGCCCAGCACATAGTAGGTGCTGTTGTTATTGTTAATAAAAATGACAGTTTTATTATTAGTGTTAAAGCCGTCTTCCATATATAAATGGTAAACCTAAGTGGGAGAGATTATGCCAGGCTCAGGGCAGTCTCCTTCAACTCCCTGCCTCCCCACTTTTTTTAATATCCTGAGTAGTAATAAATGCTTTGATTCAGAAAATGTCTGCTATATACCAGGTACTGTTATAGAGCACTTGACCCACATTATCTTTAATCCTTGAGGACACCTTGCCGAGTAGGGGTGATTTACAGGTGGAGAAACTAGAACCTAGAGAGGTAAAGTGACTTGCCCCAAGTCATCCATCCACCCACCCATCCATCCATTCAATTGTTCCTTCTCTCAAAGATGGTCATTATCGAGTACCTATTACGCGTCAGACACTGCTAAGTGCGGTTGATACGATGGTCAATACTAGAGTGATGGGCTCTGTTCTGATGAAGCCCACTGTCTGGTTGGGAAACAGACAATTACAGACAATTATAGGGGAAGTGAAGGGTGCTATGGGAGCACCTCGGAAGTATACCCAGTGCAGCCTGAGGGTCAGGGAGGCTTCTTCAAGCTGACATCTAAGCTGAGACTTGATGAAGTCAAGTGAGTAGAAGTCAGCCAGGGGAGGGTTGGGGAGGGGCAAGGTGAAGCGGAGAGTGTTGCAGGCCAGAGCTGTGGGAGGGGTGTTTGACACCTGCATTTGTGAAGAACTAAAGCTGTAGGTATCTGCAGTGAGATGCAGCTATCATGAGAAATGGTCTGAAAGGGGGCAGAAGGTTCACTGGGAGGCTGGAACCAGGGCCTTGGTCAAGAAGCTGAGGAGCTGCAGGACCCAACAGCACAGTTTCCAGGCTTCCTGGCTCCTGGAGACATTTGCTTGCTGGTCCCTGGGCCCTCACAGGCTGGCCTGGGTGGCATCAGGCTCAGGATTCCGGTGCCTGCAGTGCCCTCTAGTGTCCACTGGCCTACCTTGCAGCCTACACCTCTGTGTGCGTTGTCTCCCACCAAGTTTGACCAGGTGCCCTGTGCTGGGGGCTGGGGACACTGGGATGAACAAGACACAGCCCCTGTCTTCACAGGGCTCCCAGCCAAGAAGGGGCAACAGGTATGTGAACGGTGTTGAGAGAAGCTGGCTGAGAGAAAAGCAGGGTGGAAGGACAAGGGAGGTGACCTGACCTGCTTGGGTGGCGTCAGGGCAGGTTCCCAGAGGGCACAACATCTAGCTGACGTTTGAGGAGCAAGGTGGGAAGGTGGCAGTGGGATTGCAGAAGGACAGCACGGGTAAAGGTGAGGCATGGAGCAGCAGAGTGTGACTGAGAATCGCAAGGACTTCTATCTGCATGGGGCACAGGTTGAAGATGGGCAGAAGGCTGAGACTAGCTGGAGGTGGAGCGTAGGGGCTAGCTCACAGAATGTTCTAGGATATCTGCCACTAGCTCATTCACAAGGCACTTAGTGAGTAGAATCATATAAGAAGCTTCCCTACCCTTTTGGCATGACAAATCCATCTGAGGATCTGATGAAAGCTAGAGATGCTCTCTGCAGAAATTAATATTTTTCATACAACTTCAGGGTCTTCAGAGATACTCCCCTGATGCCTACCCACAAACCACAGGCTTCTAAATTGCTCTTCGTATAAATATGGAAACCCTTATCATGGCCCCCAAGGCTCTGCAAGATCGGGCCCCCGCCTACACCTCTCTCCTAGCCCTTTACCTTTTCCACTCAGCCGCACTGGCTTCTTTGCAGTTCCTAGAAATACCACCTCAGGTCCTTTGTTTCCTCTGCCTGGCATGCTCTCCCGCTGTTGTCTCCACTTTTTGCTCAGTTTAATTCCATTAGTTGGTGAATGTCTGTCTCCTCTCACTTAGATATAAGCTCCATGAGAGCAGGACATTGTCTACCCCTGGTCACTGCTGTAGCCAGCACCTGGTCCACAGTATCTGTTGACCAAGTGAGTGAAGGATCCGCCAGTGCCCTGTGGCTGGGTAAAGCTCCTCGCCCTTAATTCCTTCTTCCCTTTAGTCTCTGGTGGTTCATCACATGAATCTACACAACATGCTCAGACATGTCTGAATTCCAAACATGACCCCAGATTAAGGGATATTTTCCTAGAAGTCGTCCCCCCATCCCTGAAACAAATAGGCTCCCCATAGGTCTCCTGTACATCCCTGGGAGAAGGCTCAAGCTGAGACTCATCATCATGTGCACACTCTGTCTCAGCGAATGCTTACAAGAACCAGTGAGGTGGGCACTGCCACTCCTCTTCTATAGATAGATAGACTGAGCCTCAGAGGGGGTTACCGAGCTAAAAAGTACCCACTGGGACTTGTACCAGCTCTCCCAGGCACCAGAGTGTTGGCTCTTTGTCTCACCAGAGAGAGGAAGGGGCTTGTCTGACTTCACACGGCATTGGCCTTAGAGCCAGGATGGAAGGTCTGTCTCTCAACTCTTGCCAGGCCCAGAGGAACGTCTGGACCAGAGGTACAGCTCGGCGGGCCATAACTGCAAATGGGCATGAGGTGAAGTGGCTGCAGGAGCTAGGAGAGTTGCTCAAGGAGAACACAAAAAGCAGGGGCTGAGGCCAGAGCCTTGAGGGCCAGGATTTTGGGGGGTGGGCTGAGAGAGAGGGGACCATAAAGGGCCCACAGGTGCCAGCCTTGTGGTGGTCCGGAGAGCCTCTCTCTCAGCAGCTTTGGCTTTCTTGAGAGGAACCAGCTGCCCCAGCAGGGAGGCAGGAAGGCTGGCCTGTTGCCTGTCAACTCCTATTCCTTCTAGATCACTGGCCCCCTGGCCCCTCCTAGGGCTGCCTTCTGCTCAGAAGAACAGCCAGGGGCCTGGGCTCTGGGGTTGTGAAAGGACAGGAGCACTCTGAGCTGGACCTGTGGTCTCTTCAGGAGCCCCGCATCCTTCAGACCCTAAAAATTCTCTCCTTTCTCCAGTCCCAGCCATATGGAAGACAGAGAGATTGCTGTGGTAGGTAGGCTGGGAGCCAGGGCACCTGGATTCTAGTCTGACTTGTTGTATGAACCTTGGTAAGACTCTTCTCCTCTCCAAGCCTCAATTCCCCATCTGTAAAATCAGGCTGGGCAATTCCCTTCAAAGAACAGCCTCTTGATTGTGAATGGCATTTCTTCTGATTTTTGCTTTTCTCTTCAGGCAGCGTTTCTCTCAGCCAATCTAGGAAACAACATAGAAAAGAGTGAGAGCTTATTGCAGTGGTAAAGAATATTGGTCAAAGTCCCATCTTGACATCCCCAAGTGGGTGATTTGAATTTTACTTGCTATGGGGCGTCCCAGAACAACTCCTAAAAATAGTCTCTGTAACTGTGCTGAAAATGAGGATGTTTGTGAAAAGCTTCTATTGAAAGGTTTCTGTATTCACAAGGCAGAGATATGGCCAAGGGGACAGATTCCAGATTTGGGAATGGCCAAATCAGGTTCTTGGGGTTCTGCCACCTTACTCATGGTATGACAACCTCTCTCCATCTCAATTTTCTCTTCAGGAGAATAGGCCTAGTGACACAAACTTGACTGGGTGCTTGGGGAGATTTCAGTGGAAGTGCACATAAGGAGCCCAGCCAGGGTTTGGTCCAGAGGAGTAACTGCGAGCTCTCCAGGCTGCTCGCTTCCTCTTCCTCTTACAAGGAGTTCCCAGCCCTCCTGGGGAAGCAGGGGAAGGAGCAGAGTTTCCAGTTGCAGTCTGGCCTGCAGCCCAGCTGGCCTGGCCCCGCCTCCTTGGTTCCTCCTTCTAGGGAAGGGCTGGGGAGGAGGGAGTGGTGACACAGTGGAGGCACCGGCTGGGCCAAGGGGCCTGCCCTTGG
>NW_007727205.1:185902-203916 GCF_000696425.1 Galeopterus variegatus
TCAAAAGTTATATAAAAAAGATTTTTTTTTTTCTAATTTGGTCAGAAGAGTCAATGTATTTCTCATTAACTCATTAAAATTTCAATGGTATTCTCTTTGGGAATTGAGCAATTGGATTTTAAAGTTCATTTGGAAGAGTAAATGCCCATGAATTACTAAGAACATTTTGAAAAAGAGGAATAATGAGGAGGACTTGCCCTGTTAGATACAAAAACTTACCATAAAGCTGCAATAATTACAAATCTTATATCATCACAGAAATAGAGGAATACACAGATGGAACAAAATAGAGAGCTTAGAAACAAACGCATATATTCTATGAGAATTTGATTTATGATAAAGATATTTCAAACCAGTTGGGAGTCAGTGAGATGGGACTATTGGCTACCCAGTTGGGAAAAAAATGAAGTTAAATCTGTACATCATGTAAAAACAAATACAAAAAATGCAACTGTAAAAGTACCAAAAGAAAATCTGGAATATTTTTATATTGGTGTGGAGAAGGTCTTTCTGAGCATGACTAAAAAACTCAGAATCTATAGAATAAAGAGTAGTAATTTTGGCTACACTAAAATTAAAAACTTCTGTGTGGAGATAGATACTATACACAAAGTTAAACATAAACAACAGGCTAGGAGAAAGTATTTACTATGCAGATATCAGGCAAAAGGTTAATATCTCTGTCTATATCTATATTGTCTCCTGGAAATAAGAAAAACATACACAACCCATTTAAAATGGAGAAATAACATAATTTGACAATTCAAGGAAGAAATAGACAGTGAGCTAATAAATGAGAAAAGATGCTCAAGCTTACTAATAGTTAAAGAAATATAACTAAAACAACAATGAAGATTCATTTTTAAATACCAAAATTAAAAAGACTGGAAGGGTTGTGAGGAAACAGAACCTCTCAGTTCACCTTGATTGGCATGCAAATTGGTACAATTTTTTATGGGGCCAATTTGTCAGTTACTACAAGAATCTTAAACGTGCATATTCTTCCAAGCTGAGAACCATATTTTGGAACTAGATTTCTAAGGTTTTACTACTAGAGGGACCTCAACTTGGACAGGCAGAGGCCTTTTCTAAAACACCCCAATCCAAATTGCAAGCATAAGTTACACTTGTGCAACTCTTTATCACATGTCCTTGTAGGATATCATTCTCCACCATCCCTTAAGAAGCATGATATGTGCTTCTCAAAATAATGAAAGGCTTATATGAGTAGGAATAATTTTTATTTTTATTTTTATTTTTTTGTAGCTGGCCAGTATGGGGATCTGAACCCGTGACATTGGTGTTGTAAGGCTGCACTCTAACCAACCGAGCTAACCAGTCAGCCCTGGAATAATTTTTATTTTTAGCCAGTCTATAAAAAATTTTAAAGCAGTGGAAATAACTTTTATTTGCCCTTTAAACAAAATGTGTATTCCTTTGGCCCTACAGTTCAACTTTTAAGAATCTGTCCTTCAATAATACTTCCAGACGTGTGCAAAGATGTTCAGTGCAGCATTACTTGTGCTAGTGAAAAATTAAAACAACCTATTTGTCCATCAGTAGGGAACAGCTTTTAGTCTATGATATACCCATACTATGGATTACTCTGTAGCAGATCAAAAGATATACAGTATCTCTATAAACTGCCGTGGCAAGATTTCTAAGACTTACTGCATGAACAAAAGCAAGTTGCAGAACAGGGCTTATAGTATGATCCCATTTTTGTAAGGAAAAGAAAACCCCCCTAACAAAAATGAAAAAATGTTATACACACCCTGTCATAATTTCAAAATTACTGGCCTTTTATCTTGATCCCATTTCCTTGCTTTTACCAACTCATTTCCCTCCTCCTTTATGCCTTTTCCCTGTATTCAGCTGTTCAAATCTTGCTTTTCCTTTTAATAACTAGCACAAATACCACCTTGTTCATTCAGCAAGTATTTTGTCTTGCCTGCTTTAGGTTAGACCTTTGTGCTGACCCTTGGTGTGATACTGGAGTGGAGTATATTTGGTCTTACTGTCAAGGAGCTCAAATCGAGAAGGGAGAGAGACACATAGACAATGACAGCATAGTGTGGTTTGGGATGGGACAGAAGTAGGCTCAGAAGGCTGTCAGAGGAGGGGTACTTAACCCAGTTTGGGAGTCAGGGAAGGCTTCATACAGGAGAGGACATTTGTTCTGAATCTTGAAAGAGTAATAACTTTCCTTCATCCCCTTCCCCCACCAGAAATGCTTTTGTCCACTCTTTGGCTCTTCCAAGCAGAAAGACCTCATGGGGGAAAAATAGTTGTCAGTATGTTTATTCAAGTCCAAGGTCTGCCACATACCAACTCCGTGTCTTTGGGCAAGTCATTTAGCCTCTGAGCCTCTGTTTCCTCATTTGTACAATAAGGTTAATGCCTACTTACCTCTCAGGGCTGTTTTTAGGATTGGAGATGATACATTTAAACCTCCTGGGTGACTGTCAACTCTGGAGGAGAAGGGCTACCCGTGTCTCGTTTTCCCCTTAGGCAAGTATGTAGCATTGGATTGGATTGGATCTAAAAACTGAACGTGTCTGGGGATGGTTCTGGAGCAAAGGATGGGCCTGACCATAGTGGGGCTTTGGGATGAGGAGGCTGAGAGTAGTGCATGGGATGGAGGGGATTGCTTCATAAGAAGAGAGAGCCAGGTGCCTGGTCTTGGCATGAAGGTGTCACAGGAGGGCAAATAAGAGCAGGTGGTCCTGGGAAATGGAGCCCCAGTAGGGAGCTCTGGCCCTGGTTCTTGGTCCTCTTCTTCTGCTGTTGCCATCTCCTCATCTCACCGTCCAGGGCAGCGAGGCATGGTGGACCACGACTTGCCATGGCATTCATGGCAATTTCAATCCCAACTCTGTCACTCACTAGCTGGGTGACTTTAAACAACTTACTTGACATCTCTGAGCCTAGTTTTTTATCTTTTAAAAAGGACAGGACCACCAAGATCATGAGGTTTATTTACTGAGGAGTAGATGAGATCGTTCAAATGAATCCATTCAGAATTCACCTTGCTGAGTGTGTGGCACACAACAGGTACTCAGTAAAGAATAGCTGTTGTTAGTATTCGTTTCAGTAGACACTTGTGGAAGACTGCTTTGGCCAGGGCCTATGCTGCGTAATGGTTCTTGCCCTCCATGAGTTCCCAGTCAGTTGGGGAGACTATGAAGGGCTATGACAGAGGAGAATAGGGGGGGCTGTGGAAGCCCAGAGGAAAGGATCTGGCCCCATCTAGGACTTGTGCAGGTCAACTTAGCCTAAGAGCTGAGTCTTAAAGGATAAGTAAGAGTTAGCCAGGGACAGAAGGATGAAGTGTGGAAGAGTGGTCCAGGCAGAAGGAACAGCATATATAAAAGAACCTGGATGTTATTGGGTAAGGCCAGAGGTTCTTAAATGGGATGCATGGGTCCCAGATGGGCTTTAGAAGGCCCATGAACTTCCTGAAATTGAATGCAAAATGTTGCATGTGCATACCTATGTGCATTTTTGGGGGGTGGGGAAGATGGTCCATGCCCTTCATTAAATGCATAAATGGGGGGCTGGCTGGTTAGCTCAGTTGGTTAGAGCACAGCCTTGTAATGCCAAGGTCACGGATTCAGACTGCAAACCAGCCAAACTGCCTAAAAATAATAAATAAATAAAATAAATTCATAAAGGGGTTTGTGTGCCTCCCCAAAAGTTGAGAGCCAATGTCATTGGTGACAAAGTGTCATGTGAATGGATTCAAAACAGGAGAATAATTTGGTAAAATTTATGTTTTAGAAAAATTGTCTTAGCAGTTAGTCTGACAAATTGATTGTATGTTTGGAGGCCAGCTGGAAGGCCTAAACTGGGGTATTGAAGAAATGATTCGAGCAGGGCTACTGTGTTGCACATCTCCAGTGAGCACCATTTATGTAGAAGCATTTTCATTTCAACTTATGGAATCCAAATCTTTTGAGAATTACTATTGAGATGGACCCAATAGATCTGTTGGGTGATGTAAACTGTTGTGGATGAAGGTGAGGGAAAGGGAGGTGGCAAGGATGAGGTGATGTTAGTAGAAGGCCAGAGGGACATAAGTCCAGGGTAATAGTCTGAGAGGAAAAGAGAACTCAATGCTCACCCAGCATCAAAGTCCTTGCTCTCAGACATCATTACTAACTTTCATCCTACTCCTCATTCTTGGAGATCCCGGGTGACACTGGAGACACTTTATTTCCCTGTGGATTTTGGAGAGGAATTGCTTCCAGTTTGTGAGTCAGGTAAAGGTTCCTGAAGAAAGGTAGTGTTTGAGCTAGTCATTCAAGGTCCATAAAGATTTGGAGAGCTAGAGATAGGGGAGGATGCTCTGAGAGCCTATACAAAGGCCTTGGGGTGAGAAAGGGTGAAACTGAACACTGGGGAGTGCAGCGATTAGACATGCCTCAAACAGCTATTTGGGGAGTTGAGGCTTTTTATTATTTTCCTTTGGTAGACAGCTGGGGAGCCATGAGCACTTCATGATCAAATAAGCATTTTATTTTATTTTTATTTTATTATTATTATTTTTTGTCTTTTTTCGTGTCCAGCAACGGATCGCAACCCTCAGTGTCGCGCCCGTACCGGACCGGGACCGGCAACGGGATCGCAACCCTCGGTGTTGCGCCCGCACCTCACTCAGCCAGTGAGCGGGAACCGGTCTGTATGTGGGATCCGAACCCTCGGCGGGAGCGCCGCTGCGCTCCCAAGCGGCGCACTGTAGCAGTGCACCACCGGGCCAGCCCCGAAATAAGCATTTTAGAAGGAAGGGAGACTAGGGAGGAGACTGTTGCACTAATCCAGGAAAGAGAAGCAAAGGTAGTGTTGGTAGGGAGAGAGCAGAGGAGATGGATCTGAGAGGTGATTAGGAGGAAGACAGGGCTGGAGTCAGAGACTGAAGAGAAAGAGGTGGAGTTCACGGTAAGTTGGAGTGTTCAGGCCTGGCAATGGATACATTCATTCAACCAATACTTATTGAGTGCCAGGCACTGGGCTAGGCACTAGGGATATAGTGCTGAACAAAACAGATGCCTTTCCTGATGGATCTTACAGTGGGTGAGACAGGTAATAAATAAACAACTAAGTATATGGAGTGTGTCTGATGTTGATAAGTTCTATGAAGAAAAATAAAGCTGGAGTGAAGAGGTAGAGAATGTTGGGGTGCGTTTTGGAAGGGAGGGCCTCTCTGATGAGGTAGTATTTGAGCAGAGACTTGAAGAAGGTAAGGGAGTGAACCATGTACCTATCTGGGGGACGATGTTCAAGACAGAAGGAGCATCAAGTTAAAAGCACTTAGGCAGGAGTGTTCTTGGTATGTTCAAGGAACAGCAGGGAGACCATTGTGATTGGAAAAAGGGTGAATGGGGGTGAGAGGAATAGAAGATGAGGTACCAGGGGCCAGATCATGTATGCCTTTTAAAGCTATTTAGGAGATAGAATCAGCAGTATTTGGTGATTGACTTGCTAAGGGATCAGGAAGAATCTAGGGTGACTCCCAAGATGTGTTTTGAACTTGGGTGACTGGGTGTACAGTGGTGCCTTTCACTAAGGTGGAAAATGCAGAAGGACAGGTTTGCAGTGGTAAGATGCCAAGGTAGAGATGCCTAGGAGATCTGAAGGCCCTAAGGGTCATCCTGGTGGAGCCGTCCAGCAAGCATTAGGCTCCTTACAGGAGAGAGATCCATGCTAGAGAGCCACACCTGAGGTTATGAAATGGAAGATCACTGAAAGAGAGTGTGGAATGAAAGAGAAGAGGGCCAGAGCAGAACTGGGGAGGGGATACCAACATGTAAGGAATAGGCAGAGGAAGGGGGTGGGTCGGAGAAGTTGGAGGAAAACCAGCGGGGAGTGGGCTCATGGAAACAGGAAACAGAGGAAGGAAAGGGCTGTGCAGAGGAGGGCCTTGTTAAGGCTGTCAAATGTTGCAGCTGGGGGGAGTAAGCTGCGGGTGGAAGAGAGTCTATTGGCTTTAACCACCAGGAGGGCCTGGGCGACCTTCCTGAGAACAGTTTCCATGGAGTGGTGGGCGCATGAGGCAGATTGCAGTGGGATGAGGAGCTCGTGGGAGGTACCGAAGTGAAGTGCGGATGGCCAGTGTAGACGAATTTCTCAAGAAGCTTAGCTGTGAAGAGGAGAGAGGGACAGAGGGGGATGTGGGGGCAGATAGAGGGTTTTTATTCCCAGATGGGAAAGACTGGAGCTTCTATAAATGTTGATAGGAAGGAGGCAACGGAGGAGGAGAGGTTGAAAATACTGGAGGGAGAGAGGATGATTGTTGTGGAGGAGGGAACAAGGATGGGCTCCAGAACCCAGGTAGAGAGACTGGCCTTAAATGGAATAGGAGCCCGTCTTTCTCACAGAGAAAGAAAGCAGTGGTGATTGGTGGTGGTGTGTGTGGGGGGGGGATACAAGGTGTTGAGGGGATTGGTGAAAGAAATGCTTCAGGAAAGTTCAGAGCAACAAAGGCATGACCAAAGGCATGGATGCTGGAGCTAGGAGGAAGCAAAGAGTACTTCTGGCTGGGAGTCAGGGAGGACTTCCTGCAGGAAGTAGCATTTGAGCTGGGTCATGCAATTCAGACAGGATTCCAATAGGCAGAGATTTGTGCAGAAGGAAGACTATTCTAGGTGGAAGAAACAGAATTGGCAAAGACTGGGTGTGCTGATGGAATAATGAACAAGCTGGTTTGATGAAGGCTGGGCATGAGTGAGTAGGGTACATTGGTGCCACTCATCATGACAGTCATAATAATAGTTTCCATGTATTAAGCACCAAACCTACCCGATGGCAGGTGTTTTACATGCTTGAATTAATTTAATCCCACCACACCTTGCAGAGTATGTATTTCCTCATTTTGCAGATAAAGGAAAATGAGTCCCAGAATGGTGAAGAAATGGATGCAAGTTCACCCAGCTAGTAGGTAGCGGGGCTGGTATTGAAATCCAGCTCAGTCTGACTACAAAACCTATGCTTTTTCCACCTGATAGAAAAGGCCAGGTGAGGCCATATGATGGTGTTGCCTTGAATGCCAGCTTGAGGATTCTAAACTTTATCCAGGAGGCAATGGGGAGCCCAGATGGGTGTCTGAACAGAAGAGATTCATGCTTGAAGGTGGGCTTTAGGAAGGCTAATGTGGTCCAGGAGGGTAGGGTGAGGAAGTCAGGAGGTGACTGCAATATCAGGGGGAGAGGTAGCAGTGGCCTGGCCTGGGTGAGCAATGGGACTGAAATATCATTTGTTCTACACAGCCCTGAGAGCTGTGGAATTTCTTTTCTTCTTCTTTTTTTTTTTAAAGATGACCGGTAAGGGGATCTCAACCCTTGACTTGGTGTTGTCAGCACCACGCTCACCCAGTGAACTAACCGGCCATCCCTATATGGGATCCGAACCTGTGGCCTTAGTGTTATCAGCATCACTCTCTCCCGAGTGAGCCACGGACCAGCCCTTTCTTCTCCTTTTATAGATGAGAAATGGGAGGCTCAGAATGGGAGGGCCACTTACCAGGACTTGAGCCTGGTTCATGTGATTTTGTTGACTGAGTGAGTCTGTGGAACAGCACGTCAGAGGGAGCTCTGGGTCTGAACAAGGTGTGCCTGTGCACGTGTGTGTATGTGTGTGCTTGTCTCTCTGTCAGATGGACAGCAGTACCTTCCCTTGCCTGTCCACTTTCCTTCCCATCCCTTCCCAATCCTCCAGTTTCCTAGACTCCATACTTACTTTATTCCCTGAGCCAAGGGATGTGGGAATGGGGTGATACTCTTTCCTTGGCTGTCCCCTAAAGATCAGCCTTTTCACTCCCAAGGCACCTGGTCCCCTCCCAGACCTACTGTCTGTCCATCCACCCCATGAAACTGAAGCCCAGCTCCAGTGACTGCCACATGCACTCTGACCCCTGGTGCTGCTCAGCAGTAGCCTAAGGACAGGCACTTGTTCCTGCAATGACTCTTCCACACTGCTGTGGCTGCTTCTGTGTGGGCAGATGGCCACTTTGGGAATTCAATTTGGTTCACGAGCAGTTAACAATACTCACCACCATGTTCCCATTGCTGTTGTTTGCCAGGCACTTGATGTATGTTCTAGTCCTTGCAGCAGTCCTTTGGGGGTTGGTATCATCAGCCCTATTTTTACAGATGAGGAAACTGAGGCTCCAAGAAGGGCAATAACATGCCTGGGGGCACATATTCTGGAAGCACTTGTAGAGCTGGGGTTTGAACCCAGGTCTGTTTGCTTCCAAAACTGTGGTCTTTCTATACTCCATTTCTAAGCATCTCCTATTTTCCTGACCCTGAGCCTTCAGGAAATACAAATATTTGTCCTTTAAGGGCAGGGTGGATTTCTACAGATAGTGCCAAGTTCACCCAAAGGACCTGGTGGGATGAGTCTGAGACTTGGAGCTCCAAGAACTCCAGGTTCAAATCCTGACTCTACCACTTGCCCGGCCATGTGACCTCAGGCAAGTTATCTAACCTCTCTGAGCTTCAATTCCCCCATCTCTAAAATGCTACTTTGCAGAGTTGTGGCAAGGGTTAAATCAGATGATATATACAAAGTGCCAGTATAGAGCAGGTTGCCATTATTTATATTAAAATGACCTTAAGACTGAGCCCAGGCTGGGTATGGGGGAGGACTGTCCCAAGAGGGAACCAGCAACAGGCTCTTTAGAGACTGGGTTGAGTTTGCCCTGGATAATCCGTCACACTGGCCTCCCTATTTGGATCCCCATCCTAGCCCCACCTCCTGGTTCTGGCCCTTCATTTATCTCCCCTGCTCTGCAAACTAATGCCTCTGCCTCTCTCTGTCATCTGCCGCCTGTGGCCTCTACCCCACCCTTCCTGGCCCCAGGGAAGAGGAGGAGGAGGAGGAGGAGGAGACTGAGGAAGAAGAAGAGGAAGACGCTCACCAGTTCTGCTGTCCGGCCTCCGAGTGCAGTAGTCCCTCCTCTCGGTAACTGAGAGGACAAGGGCCATTTTCTATGCAGAAGCAAAAGCCTTAACCAGTGCCCCCCGCGGATCCCCATGGAACCCTGTCTCCCGCTTCAGAAACCAGAGGGGCAAGCATCATGCCCCTTCCTCCCCTACCTCCTTCTTGGAATTCCTATCCCCACTGCTGTCTCCCCTGGACTCCAGGCCCTGAATTTAATAGAGCTGGAGCCCTAGGTCTGACTAAAATGTGGGAGAAGCAGAGCTTGAAGCTTGGCGCTTGGAACCTGGACCCTCCCACACCCGCACTCCCACTTCCCAGGCACCCTGGAGCCTGCCACTCCTGGAGAGGTCTCCATATGACATCCCAAGGACCTACCTCCATCCTCTGTGAGCACAAACAGAGATGCAGGGTGCCTAGGGCTCAGAGGACCAGACGGGGGCAGGACCCAACCGGCCTAGTTCCCCGTCATTCTTTCCCTTGCTGTGGCCACTGCTGCCATCTCCTCCACTGCTTAAAGCCCTTGTGCCATGCCCCTTGCTACTCCCATAGTGCTCTGTAAATTTGATCAGGAGGAAAAAGCCTTTTGGAGTGCGTGTTGTTGTGTACAAAGGAATTTCCATCAATAAAAGCTGTTCTCTTCTCCCTGTCTGATGTATGTTCCTCCCCACCCTACTTCCCTCTCCCCATCCCCACCAGGGCCTTGTCTTCTTTCCTATCCAGGGATGGGAACAGGGGCTGGGAGAGAGAGTAAGGTTTGATTCATGGTATTGTCAACACCCAAGAGGCACTCAATACATGCGTGAATGGCTCCCAACATGGGCTGGCCTATTGCCCTCTTCAGCCCATTAACCTGAGGCAGGTGAGCTGGCTAACCTTGGACATGTCACTTGACCTCTCTGATACATAGTTTCCCCATCTGTAAAACGAGGAGGGAGGTTGGACCAGAAGGCCTCCAAGGGCTCTTCTAGCTCTGACATTCTGTAAATCTGAGATGCTACAATTTTAAGAAATTATGATTATGTGAATTTTATGACACGATTCAGTGACACATTCCATGCAATTCTGTGATTTCTATTTTTACAATGCTGTGATTTTTGGATTCTCCAGTCCTGTGGTTTTAAGATTTCATGATTCTCCCATTTAAAAAAAATGATGCGATTTTAACATTCTGTGATGTTAAGGTTCCTTGGTCCTGTACTTTTAAGGCTCTGATTCTACAACTTTACAGATCTCTGAATCCCCCAGATGCAGTGATCCTAAATATTCCCTACACCTGTCCAGAAGCTGGTTCTAAGACATCCTGGGGGTGTCGGCAGGAGAGTGGAAGGTGTCCTTTATGGGTTTTAGGACCCACACCTTCCATGATGTGTCTGTGTTAGGAGCAAAGCCAAAGGGCCGCAAAGTGGGCTCATACCCGGATTTTCCCTCTCTGAGCCTTTGTCATTAGACAAACCTGAGTTTACCTTCCAGTTCTGCCTCTGTGTAACCTTGAACAAATCTCCTTGAGCTTTATTTTCTTCCTGAGTATGGTGAGAATATATCTACCTGTGTGGGTTGTCATGAAGATTAGCAAGAAAGAACACGACGAGCTAAGCATAGGGGCTGGTGCAGAGTTGGACAAGTGTGCCATGGTTGGTGGCTGTCGTTTTGATTAAGGCCCAGGTGAGAGTCTATCCTCTCCTTTCTTTCCTCTCTCCCTCCCTTCAGCATCCCCATCATGTTGAACCTGTTGTTTTTCCAGAACTTCACCTCGTTGCCTCACACTCATTTGCTCATTCAAATTCTCATCTATTTCTCTCCTCCCTCCCTCTCTTCCTGTCTCTCTTATTTACTCTTCCAGAAAACATTGCTTGAGCACCTACTGGGTGCAAAGCCTCAATCTAAATACTGTGAGGGATCAAAAGTAAGACCGTGGATATGTTCTCCATCTCCCAGGGGAGATGAGAAATTCCTTGGGAAAGTAGGCAGGGTGTGAAGGGCACAAATGATTAGGCAGAAATGGCTTCAGTAACAAGCAAGATATGTTCCTAGCCCAAACAGAGTGGAGATGTCAAGATGGGTGGGGAGGGGTGGTGTCCAGGAGGGCTTGCTGGAGGAAGAGGGGCAAGAGTTGGGCTTCAAAGGCTGGGAAGGGTTTGAATAGTTGGCAAGGGGTGAAAAGGCATTACAGGTGACAGGGACCGTATGGACAAAAACCTGGTGGATGGTTCCAGGGTCATGTTGGGGAATGTTCAACTGGCTCTCCAGGGTGTGTGAATCTAGGTGTCCTGTAGCTGGGGAGGAGGAGACCAATCTACCCTTCATTTGAGAGGAGATAGAGGGGATTGTGTGGTGGGGTGGGGATATGACTAAATGGAAGGAGAGGGAAGGTCACAGTCAGGTGGCAATCCTGGGAGCCATGGGGATGTGAACTTCTGTGTAGGCAACTGAATTGGCTGAATCAGGCAGAGCCTGTGCAGTGGTAAGGGGCAGGTTTATATCAGTTGTGAGATAAATCTGTGTGCATGTATGGTCTCCATGTGCCTGTGTGTCCGTGTGCATGACTGCATGAGGCTGTGCAGGCCTCACAGTGGTGAGAGACGGTGCACTGTTATGTATCTGAGGGAGTGTGATTATGTGAGACTGGGTGTGAGGAACTCTGAGTGCATGAGGTCGATTGTGTAAGGTGGTGACTTTCTGTGCCTGGCAAGCTCTGTGCATGTGTCTGGTGGATGTCATCACAAGGCTGGGTGTGGGTGGATTTTTTAAGCATGTGGAGCTGTGGCTTTTAGGGTGACACTTGTCAGGCAGGATGGTCACACACACACAGACACACGTGACTTCTACCTGTGTTCTTCAGGACCAAGGTGGCTGCTGAGCAACTGGTGTGTGCTGGGCCCTGGCCTGGGTGTGATAGGTCCACAGAGGTGAATCATACCAAGCCACTGCCCTTGGGAAACAGGGGCAGGGGAGGGGATGGACACTTCAAGAGAGAATCACAAATTTTCTGGTGATAAGGACCTACTGTGATATGGATGTGCACAAGACACAGAGGAGGGAGTAGCTGGCTGTCAGGCTGTGAGGGGTGGGAGTTAAGTCAGAACTGACTTCCCAGGAGGGCACTCCGGCTCAGGGTACTGCGAGATGGAGATGAGCTCACCCAGAATGATCAAGTACAGGGGTGAAGGGCAAACAGAGGACATTCTGAGCAGAAGAAGCAAAAGAAGAATAGGAGCCCAGGCATGGAGATGTGGATCAGGTCACCATAGTCTAGGAATTGCAAGTAAACTGCTATTGCTACTTGATATTTAGGAGCTTATGGAGGTTGGGAGAGGAGGCGGGAACAGATTCCCAGGGGCTTCTGAAGCTCAAAGTGAGACCCTGGCCTAGAAGGTGGGGGATTCTTGTCCTGTGCAACCCTGGGCAAGTTACTTTAACCCTCTGGGCCTCAATTTGGATCTGTGATATTGGATGGTTCATAAAGCCTAGATCGTAAAGTCCATCCCAGCTCTGTGGATCTTCTACCCGTGGCCAGCCAAATCCATGAGTCATTGCTTTTGAAGTCAGGAGTTTCTTCCATCTAACCTCAGTCTTTTCTGCTTCCTCCTGGGTTGCTTCCTCACTCACCCACTCCATGAATATTGGGCCAGCATCTGGCCCCTTGTGTGCCACTGTGGGAAGGCCCAGGGAGATGGAGAATGAAAGGACTCTGCCTCGGAGGGGCTGCTCAGTGCCTGGGGCAGGGGCAGGGGTGGTAAGAGCATGAGCTTTGGTTTCAGATACACTTTTGCTTGAATCCTGGCCCCACCACTACTGAGCTTTGAGACTGGGCAAGTTACTTCATCTCTCCAAACCTCAGTTTCATCGTCTGTGTTATCCCCTTCAGGCAGACCAACCCAGACCTTGCAGAGTTGCTACACCTAGCAGAAAGTAGATACTCAATAAATGACAACTATTATTTTTAGGGCTGCAAAGAAGAAGATCTGGTATTCAAACCCATGTCTGTGCACTCCCAGAGCCTGTGTTTGCCTACCGCATACCCAGTCAGCTCCTTAGGTGACCTCCTTCTCCCTTGTCAGTCCCTGTGCCAACCCAGGTTGGGCTGAGGATTGGAATCCCTGTGGCACTGGGATTGGGCAGCAGAAATAGCTTGCAGAAGAAGAACTGTTGGAGGAGGGAGTGGTGACTGCTGTCCCTCTGCCCCCACCACTCCTGGGTCCAGCCTCCTTGCCCAGCCTCCTCTTTCCAGAGCCCAAAGCCACTGGCCCCACCTAGGTGCACTGACCTCCTCATCTTGTTTTCTTGTCTCTCACTTCCGGCCTAAGTTGTCATGGGGATAGTCCTCAGCATCCCTAGCTTCCTCTTGCCCTCATCTTATGGTATCCATGGCAACAGCCCCCATTCATTTCCATGGCAACTGTATCCTGATCCCATCCCCTGCTGGCTGCCTGGCTCCGGGCAGTGCCAATAAAGGGAAGGAGGGAGAGAAGACCTCCCATTAGGAGCAGCATTCTGGGAGAGTCAAAGCCCCCTGCCAGGGCAGGCCAGCCCTAAATCCCTGTAGAACATCCTGCCCCACTTCTCCCCATCTTAGTGCCTTCATGGCTCACATGGTTCCCTCATTCCTCCTCTCTACCAACTCCTAGGCGAGGCTCAGTCCACAAGCTTCTTTCCCCAGGAAGCCTTCAAGGCAACAGAGGAACTAGTACCGGCCTTGGGGTTTGAATCCCTGTTCTGCCACTTGCTGGCTCTGAGACCTTTGGCAGACACTTTCCCTCTTGTAGCCTTTTTCTTCATCTGTAAAATAGGAATCTTAATTCTTCCCTCATGTTTGCAATGTAGATTAAATAATGCGTGGAAAATGCCTGACACAGGAAAGGTGCACAGTAAGTGCGAGTTTTTATTTCTATTCTGCTCAGCCACCCCCAAGCAGAAGGGATCTCTCTCCTGTGCTCCCCCAGCACTTCCTCTGTTCCCCAGCCCTTCTAACTTTCTGATTTATACTGTGATTATTTGTGTAACATGGCTTATTTCCCTCTCTGCAGAGGATGCTCTCCAATTTCCCCCCACAGTATGGCCCAGCAGACAGTGCACATGGGTGTGGGCGTGCATGCGTGTATGTGTGGGGGTGGGGTTGTGTCTGTGTATGTGCATGTATGCATGTGTTTGTGTCTATTTTCGTGTATTTGTAGATGTGTGTTTTGTTTCTAGGTTTGTTGGCCTATGGGTATGTCTCTGTTTTTGTACTTGCGTATGCATGTGCGTGCATGTGTGTGCATGTGCGTGCATGTGTGCATGAGCTTTGCTGCTGGCCAGGAGGGGTCCAGAGAGACAGAGTGCATGTGTGTGCATGTGCGTGCATGTGTGCATGAGCTTTGCTGCTGGCCAGGAGGGGTCCAGAGAGACAGAGTGCATGTGTGTGCATGTGCGTGCATGTGTGCATGAGCTTTGCTGCTGGCCAGGAGGGGTCCAGAGAGACAGAGGTCTTCCAGGCCCTCACTGAAGTCCAGGAATCCGAAGAAGGGATTGCATTTGCTTGAGCCCTGCACAGATGAGAAACTGAGGTACAGAGAGGGAAAGTGCCATGCTCAGGCTCACACAGCTGGTAAATGGCAGTCAGGACCTGAACCTAGGCCTGCCCAGCTTCTTACTCTACAGCATGTTCCCTGTGTGTGTGTGTATGTACATGTGAAAGAGAAGACAGGTTTTCCTTGTGATCAGCATGTCCCCCAGTGTTTTGGGGATTCTGATTTGAGAGATTCATATCCCCAGGTGCCTTTTCTTCAGCAGTGTGTGTGATGTCAGAAGCAATGCACTCAAGCATTCTCCTTTTTTTTGCCAGGCCCTCTTGTAGGATGCTGTGCTGACAGCTTGACCTCCCTGCCACTATTCCCTTTGCCACCAAAACAGGGGGTGAGCTCTGGAGGAGGGAGTTGCCAAAGAGTGGAGAGCCAGGGGCAGCACAGAGCCGGGAGCAGGGAGAGGTAACAAGATGTCATGAAAAGACAGCCTGGGCCCTGGGTTTGCATCCTGGCTTTCTCATTTCATAGCTGTGTGACAGTGAGCAAGTTTGTGTCACTTCTCTGAGCCACAGTTCTCATCTGTAGGATGAGGCTAATGGTGCAAGGATTCAATGAGCTAATTAACGCCCTTGCCCTGGGGATAGAGGTGACTACAGGGCCCTACACTGGCACAGAGGAGGTGCCGGTAAGCCAGCCTGTGTGGAGGAGGCAGGCAGGTGTGGAAGGGCACCCCTGAGCTAAATGTTGAAGAGTGAGCAGGAGGTAGCCAGGCTGGGGTCATGGGGCAGAGGGTATGTGAAGCAGGGGTCAGGTCAGGAGAGCCATCCATGGCCATGGTGAGGAAGTTGGAGGTTATCCTATGGATGATGATTCTGGTAAAACCTAAGTTAGATCACATCCTTCCTCTGCTCATCTCCATCAGAGCAAAAGTCAAAGTCTTTATCACATGCTCAGTGCCCTTCACAATTTGGCCCCCATTGGTGCTCTAATCTTATCTCCTATCACGCTCCCCTCATTTGCTCTTCTCTGGCTACACTGGCCTCTTCACTGTTCCTCAAACATGCCAGGTACAGTTCTGTCTGAGGGCTTTTGCACTGGCTTTACCCTCTGGACCGCTCTTGCCTCAGCCACACAGCTCACTCCCTCACTTCCATCAGGGCTCTGTTTATATGCCATTGCTCCAAAAGGGCCTTCCCTGACCACCACATCTAAAACACCACCATTTAGCACTCTGCTTTGTTTTCCTTCCTAGTTCTTATCCTTACCTGAACTGTTGGAATATATTTGTTTATTTCTTTATAGTCCGCTTCCCCCACTAGAATGTTGCCTCCCAAGGGGAATATTCTAGTGTATCTTGCTCACTTATATTTCCAGCACTTAGCACTGTGCCTGGCATGTAGAAGGTGCTCAGTTGTTTGTTGAGTGAGTTATAGGGAGCTGTGGAAGATGTAAAGCCAGGGCTTACAGACGCCTTGAGTCTGTTGCACAGATTGGGTTACAAAGCCTCCACATGCAGGTCTGTGAGCTAGGTAATAGAAAAAAAAAAGGTTCTGGGAGCTGTGGGTATAGGAAAATCAATGGGTTTTATTCAGATCTAGGAGCAACTGTCCTAGTGGCTTCTCTGAGAGTTCTGAGAAGCACTGTGGATCAGAGCTATTAGTCTTTTATACTTAAGTGCACAACCCTGGACACCTGGGTGCCCATACGCAGTTTACATTAAGTAGTAACAAGGAACACCTGAGGATATTCACAGCAAATGCTCGGCAAGATTCTGAACATCTGAGGGGCCCTCACATTTTCCTATTTTTCCCCTAACAATCCACCCCTTCAGGGTCCCTCGCCAAACTACGTGTTCAGAATCTTCTGTGATGTTCCCTTAGCAGGGATAAGTGACCCTTACATTCATACAACCTATCGTCAGTCCAATATGCCTTAAGGCTTGTCCTGTAGTTTTGTTCTTTCAATTATTAGCCGCACATGTCTGGTTAGTAGTCATCATTGGTAAGTTCAGTGTATATTCAATAAGCCAACACATTGGTCACACAAATGTGTCTGTATCCAGTTGACTCTGGTGCCTGCAGCCAGAACACTATGGGTGAAAAAAACAGAAGGGTTATTGGTACCAATAGGGGGAGTTCTCACCCCTCTGGTAAGATACATGCTAGTTTGCCAACCTGGGATAGGATGGTTGCAGAAATAGGTATCTTTCCTGGTTTATGATACCATACATTATCTGCTTGTGCTATTGGATCTGTAGGTTCTATATGTAGCAGTATAGGCGAACTCATAATTGGCCATAATGATAATACAACTGTGCCCTTTGGAACAGAGTGCTAATCTGTTCCAGGCCATGTTACCTTTACTCAAGGAGGCCAGGTACTTGTCACCTAAGGTGAAATTTGCAAGTCTTCTTCTAATCCTTTCCCCCAAGGCCCTATTAGGCCTACCCAGCATATATGGGGGGCTTCTTTTTTCCAAGGCCATTCCCATTGTACTGTCTGTCCCTGTTGTAAACAGGTTGGGGCTGGTAAGAGAATATTTCCATTCTTGCTATATCCTGGCTTCAAAAGCTCATCTCTAGTAGTGACTTGCAGCCACATAGGTGCTGCAGCCCTATGCAACAGAGCTTCCACTGGAGAGGGCCCGCCCTTGCGGGGTCTCATTTACAATCCTGACTGTCGGCCGTAACCGCTGTGTCCACACCTTCAGTGATGGGGGTTGGGCAGATAGTCTTAGCCCCTTTTATAAAAGACCACTGTATTGCTCAATCATCCCTGCTGCCTGGGGATATGGCATATATAACTTCCACTGAATAGACAACTGGGAGGCCCACTTCTGAACCTCATGTCCAGTAAAATGGGTTCCATTGTCACCCTCTATAACTACAGTCAGGCTATTCAATGCCTTCACAGTGTTTACCTGGTCTGGGGCCTTACAAGACCATACAAACAAAGGACCAGTAGCTGTATCAACAGCAGTGAAGATGTATCTGAATTCTGACCTTGGCAGTGGTCCGACAATGTCCACTTGCCATCGAGTCAGGGGCACCCTTCCTTGAGTTATTTTCCTGTCTATATGGGGTACCCGCCGGGGGTGTGGACTCTCTTCAGCACATACTGGGCAAGCATGACAGGCATTTACTACATATTCCCATTTTATAGGCAAGGCCCATCTTTGAGCTGCCATCCACATGGTTTTGCTGCCAGCATGCTGCATTCGTTGATGTAACCACTGGGCTACATCAGTAGCTGGGGCTCTCTCCAGCCATCTTACCTTAGCCAAGGCATCAGCTTCATCATTTCCTGGACTGGCTAGGGGGAAATGTCCTGTGACATGAAAAAGGGTTACTTCTTTCTCATGCCCCAATTCCTATTTCTCTTACCACATGGCTTGTCCCCACAGGGGTTGGTGGCCTACCATCCATCGTTGATATTTCCAAGTAGAAATCCAAAGGGTTAAACCTTTGTACACAGCCCAGCTGTCAGTACAGATGATTAATGGCCCAGGCTCATTTTTTATCACCATCCATACTGCTCTCAATTTAGCCCAATTGACTGCTTTGCCCTCTGCCAC